>NW_027468870.1:38540557-38775557 GCF_046254945.1 Alosa pseudoharengus
CATGCACACACACACGCACACAAGTACAAGCTCCATCCATATGCTGCAGTACACAACCATACATCCCTTCCAAGGTTCCATTCCTCAAATAGAACACAGAATTCAGCACACACATCAGAGCCTTTTCCCATTTAGACTGATTGATTGATACTTAAAGTTTTAAGAGACTGAACACACACTTTTCAACTGCGTCATATAGATTAATGCTGTCATTATTCTAAATCAGACATGCTGTTTGCTGTTGGCACGCCTCACCCTTACCATGCACTAAAGTGTTTGTGGCCAGCAACCTTGCTGATTTGTGTAGACAGGGTAACTGGAAAACTATCAATGCCTGTGACAAAAGAAAACAAAAAAACATAGCTTTGCACTATGGCCTCACAGCCCACAAAGAAGTCATTTGTCGTGGTGGTCAATAGCCTGTAATTGACTCAACATTCGTCAGCAGATTCAAAGTTGTAGAGAGTTAGGGGTAAGTCTCTCTTGGCCTTCAAACAATACCTGTATATAAGTGTGTATGTATTGTCTAATCCTTCCAATCAGTTCCAATTCATGTCCATATAAAGCTCACAGAACCTTCACAGAGGCTGAGCCGTCTATTCATCTCTAGACAGTGCAGTTTCAAGGTTGATTCACAGATCATTTGAGCATCCAACTCAAATGATCTGTCCTTCTTAGAGGCAGTGCTACATCTGTTAGTTGAACATCTGTTAGTGAAATCAGCATGTTTGAGCAAGATGATATATGGGGGATAATAACAGAATACAAGTTTTGTTGTTTTTCTTCTCCTCCACTTTCTCCTGATGGATAATTATTAGTTCATGAATGGATTTGCTTTCAAAATAGCCAGTGCCCGAGCAGTAGCCTCAGGCTGTGCCTCCCCCGAGACCAGAGAGATCATCGGAAGGCTGGATGTGTGTGATTTTCTCCATTTGTTGACGCGGCCTTCATTCACTCAGTCTGTCTCTCTCTCTCTCTCTCTCTCTCTCTCTCTCTCTCTCTCTGAAGCCTCTAAACGGCGTGAACAAAAAGCTCGGCTGCCAGCGAGGCTGACAAAGGTTGTCCTCTGGAGGCCGCCCAGCGCGTCTCATTCATTTAGCCTCCTGTGATTGATGCCATTGTTTAAACACTTACACAATGCTGAGGTGAGAGATGTCCTTCACCAGCGGACTGACTGGGCCTCTCCTCCCATCAGCAATCTGTCAAAGAATGTGTGTTTTTTTCCCCCTAACTTTTTTTGTCGTCGTTAAGGATACTGTTATCTAGAATCTTCCTGGCCTATGTTCTTAGCCTGTTGCCTTTTAAAATGCCCGTCTCTGATAGTCGGTAATTTAACGGCTCCTGCCAAAGGGCTTGTCAGCATCGCACACACACACACACACACACACAAACACACACTGCACTGAAACCCACTGCCTTCAATCATCAGAGGGAGGGAAGACAGGAAAAGCCTCTTTGTTGGCCACCAACAGCCCAACCCTCTTAATCCTGTCTGTTGTTAGACCCCAAACTTCTGTGGTAATACAGGACGTCAACACTCTCTCCGTGATCTCCGGAGCATGGACCAACTAGTAGATGAAGGCTTGTGGGAAAGCGGGTGGTGGAGGGGGGCAACACCTGCCATGGCCCTTTTGGGGAGGGATGATCTGAGGCTCCTCCTGGAGAGGGGAGATAACGTGGAGTTTGCCGAATAAAAGGTCTTAGCTCGCTCAGGCTGGGAGCGGAGTAAACTGTGGAAGTTTCCGACGGCAACCGTGAAGTGAACAGAGATCTGAGGTTGAATGATACATAGCCTAATGACAGCAAAAGGGTACGCTTGTTTCTTAAGCCACACTGCCATGTGTTTGTTTGTGCGTGTGTGTGTGTGTGTGTGTGTGTGTGTGTGTGCGTGCACATCTTTGTGGTTGTGTGTATTCTGTGCGTGCCCGAGTGTCTGTGACAGTGAGATTACTTGCTCCCCTACGCTTCGGGGAGCATGTCTTCACTGTAAAGGCCTATTGCTTTGTAGCAGTCGGCTTTAGAATTAATGAAAACAAACAAGGTTGTGGAATTTTATATAAGACTTGATGAAAACACACAGCACCAGGAGCTCAATGAATAATGTTGCGAGTGATTGACAAAAGCTAACATTTAAGTGGGTGAATAATGAATCATGTACGTCTAAAAAAAAAACTCACAGGGAGTCTTTAGAAATACATCAAAGTCCTCTGTATACATCACTCATGTGAAATGTAACACTTGTTAAATTAAATGTTTGCACTTGCACCGGAAAGGAATATAAGGTCGAAGGATGAATAAAAATGTTTTCGCTTTTTTTTTTTAAGTTTTTAGTCGCAGAAGCCTTCTCGGTAGCTGTTTCATTGTCACAGTACACAGTTCTCATGGGTATGAGAGTGCCCTCTGGGGTGGTTATGAAGTCTTTTGGGAGCTAAAGTGTCTTACTATGCAGTGAAACTAGAGCACTGGTTTCCATAACAGATACAAAGATAAAAAGGAGTTCAGAATAGATGGCAGGCCCATATTCTCGGCGTTAACGAAGATCTCTAGTCAATAACAGGTGGAGGCACATCTTTCAGTTTTGCGCGGGTGTGGGGGGCTTGGAAGGCAGGTGCAAAGTCGGGTAAAGTTTGAGATCAAAGCTCGCCTTCTTCGTACCCTTTTGCCTTGACTCTGCCTGACCCGTCAGGCTTTCATCTCCATGCTGTTGCCAGCCGACGTGACCTCCACCTCTCTGTCAGGACAGATGAGGCTGATGGGTATTGCGGCCTGTATGGAAGTGACCAGTACTGAATAGAAAACACTGACGAGACTGCTCCTGGGCACTCCGACACGTTAATATTTCATACACCCGCCTAATAATGCAGGGTACTCCATTGACAGCAGCTGGACAAGGTGAGTGGATGTGCCAGCAGATCATGAATACAGGTCTGACTAATTGACATTTGCTCACTGTTGCTTTTTTTCCCTGTGCTTGTCTCAGGAAGTTCAAAGGAACTTTAAGCAATACCATGGAAGAATTTATATCTATGCTCCCTGGTGTCAATATAGAACGCCATTTAACGCTATTGCGGTACCCCAAAAACCGACAAAAAGGGTCATGATCCTACATGATATGTTACATAGTACAATATCAAGCATTCCAAGCGTGCATCGGCAATGTCCGAGACTTCATTGTCCATATTATAAGTTGGTGTAGCATCATAATGAGTTTGAAGGGCTTCAAAGGACTACATTGTGCTGCTTTAAAAAGGACTACATTGTGCTGCTTTAAAAAAGTCCTTTCACGACGAAGCAAGACCCCGCCGCTTCGTGTTGGGGTCCTGTTCACCCTATTGGGTCCTGTTCACCCTGTTATGTAAAGATTTACGGTGGGAACCGCTAGTATTTTCGGACATTGGATTGCATTGTAAACCTAGCTAGACAGCTAGGCTACATGCTGCAACACAGGTATGAAATATATTATGTCTTATTGACCGTGTTGTTTCTATAAACATGAATTGTTGTTTATAGTCAACATCAACTTAGTCGAGGCATAAAGACCCCTGGATATCTTCATTAAGTACTTAAACCTAATTAGCTCGCTTGCCACCACTGGCTAGACACTGAAGTCAAAAGGTTAGCGGTTTGGCCGTCACGCCCCCAAGGCGAAATTTCGCTGGCCAAAATTCGCGAGGTGTTTCGCTGTGTGGAAACCCACCGTTAGCCTGGCTCCCCCCTCCTACGTACTTCTGCTCAATTTTCATTTCCCTTCAGTACGTCGTCTGGGTTTGCAGTATATTCGGGGGGTTTCTCTGGCCAATCTTTACCTGTCTAATCAGTGAATAGAGGGAGTGGCTGAGAATGATGACGTTGATAAACAGAAGTAGCAACATCTGCAAACGTCAAAAAATGTTTAGGCGAAGTAGGAAGTAACGTTAGGAATCTCTGATCAATGTGATTGGTAAGGCTGGACCAATGATTTCAGAGTTAGTGCCCGTCGCGATGCAAGTGTTGCAAACGTTTCACAATCGAAAGCCAGACTCTATTCACTTCGAAGAAGTAAAGCTTTCAGTTGGAACCTGATAACCTGAGAAATATGTACCATATATCGGTGCCATTTCTCTGGTACATACAACATATGCACGTTATGCCAGTAATGTCCTTACAACTAACACCTCTTTGAGGACACAGCTATAAATACCTCACAAATGGATGTTGTCCAGGCAACTCCTACGTGCAGGCAGAGTATACAAGGCACATCCACGCAAGGCATGCTCTAACATGCTTCACAGAGGCCAAGAGGGACAAAAATGATGTCCAAAAATTATACACCTACATCCTGTGGTAAAAATTTGAAAGCTTTTAGCCAAGGCAGTGCAGCCAGTGTTTATGGTAAGTTGCGACCTTTGGCTTAATGGAAGGCATGATATTCACGGTGACCTTCATATACAGGGAGCCCACTGTCAGTTAAGAGCAGACTGCGATTCAATCACATGACATTACATTACGCCCATTTAATGCTGTCTAGACCCATTGCCATCCACATGTGAAGGGAAAATGGACATGGAAGCGTACCACATGTGGATCAATGTGGGGATATCTCGCTATGTGTTGAATTTTTTTTTTTGCAAATTCGACGTCAAAACCATTCTCATTATTTCACACGCACATTAATCATTTTTTGTGCAGTGCAAGAGCAGGAACGATTTGGATTATGACAGTCATCCATTACATAAATGTGTGGAGTTAGCGGGTGGTCTAAAGAGGATGAGTTTACACACAGTAAACCTGGCAATGGCCTGCCCATCCTCTGAAGGGTCCTTGCCCCAGTTATTTAATTGTGCAACAGAAAATAGCACGGGTGACTAAAATTACTCAATTTAAGCCTGTAGATTTGTGGCTAATTGATTTATGTGGGCACATGTGCCGACCCTGTGTCTGCCACCAGAGGTCTGTGATAAAAATAGCTTGCTCCATGCTACAAGGGGCTGCCACCAGCCATAGGGGAGCCTCCTAGGGAAGCCCCCCCCCCCTCTTTGTCTAATGGCTTAAGAAACCTTTGTTTCACCCAGTCCATTTAATTCGCATTGGTCTGTGGACTTCAAGTGGCTATTTCCAGTACGCGTTGAGTGGGCCCCATGTAAATTATTGCAATGGACAAGGTCCTCCTGGATGTCAAACTCTCCATTACATATTTACTACTATGTCTTTGCCTAAGTCAATGTGAACACGTTTAAGAAAACCTCTGTTGTGCGATGATGAGATTATACATAATGAAGCAGAGTTGGGTCAAGAATTCAACCCTAATTTGAGGAAGTGTTTTTCTTGAGGGATGTGATTGGTGGCCAATTTTAGAAGAAAGGCACGCCACACGTGAAGTCACATGATAGATTTAGCAATGCTCTGTGTTTGAATATCACAGAAATGCACTCAGTATTTCCTGCTATAGATAGATTGACTGTAAAGTGTGAATGTTGCTTGTTTTTTTATCACAGCGTATCTGGCAACGTCTTACTGTAGGTGTAGGTGTTACTGTAGAACAGGTCTGAACGCACTCTAACAATCTATCAGCCAAGAAAACAACTGTGACATATGGTATTTTCTCCAAGGCTTCAAGAATATGTCTACTATATCATCCAATCTTTTTGATGTCCATACAGTATGTTTTATCATTGACTCACCAGCAATTGAAGTGGTGAAGTGGTCCATAGAATCAAAGGGGTTTGGGGGTCATCCCTGTATCATGAATAGGGAATGAAGTAGAGTGCATCTGTCAACACTACAACATATGGATGAGACCTAATGCAATAGTAGTGTCAGTGCTGGAAGATAAAGCCTGTAGCATGATGGGGATTTTAGTCATTCACTGTACTGTATGATGTTGGTTAGTGCTCTACGTTTGAAGTAGTTGACCACAGCAATGATTGAATCAACCTGTTTCAGTTCAGTCATTACTAACTAAATGAATTAATTTCATGTATAGTCAACATGTTGTTATAAATTATTTTCAATTATTTATGTGATCTGACCAGCTTTGGTTTAGTAAACATCATTAAAAAGTATAGCGCATGCATAAAATGGAATAAATTGAATCATTTTGCAATTTCTAAGAATGCCTTATTGTTTACATAGCTGCACAGCAGTGCACTCCATTATAGTAAAGCACCGTCCGCTCCAGTGACCCCAATACAATTCCACCACGAGTCTCTCGCTCGTCTCCCCATCTTTGTTTGTCCCTTCAACTCAATTAAAGTCACCTGTCTGTGATCTCGCCTCTCTCCTCCTCTGACAACTGAGGTGACAACTCTGTGACAGCTATGGTTATTAGTTGCAGGAAAAGGAGTGTCTCCGACCTATAGCACAGTCCAGCTCAATGTTGTCACCAGAGGACAAAGTGACCTGAAGAGTATGTTGATGCTACCTCCACCAGATTGACATTACACCAAATAGACAGGACGTTATTGTAAGAGCTATCATCCATAGATCCTGTCATAAAATATAAAATACTAACTTAGATTATTACTGCAAAGAGTGTGTGTTTCTGTGTGTTTTCCAGTATGGCATAATCATATGCTATGGCAAAAATGAAAAATTTAAAAAAGCAGTAATGTAAAAATGTTAGAAATGGAAAATGGAATCACACAAATATTGTCAGGTTGCCAGGTGGACATTGTGCATGTCCCATCCACTGATCTGCATCTGGGCAAAGTGACCAGGTCATCCATATCTCATCAATCAGGACAGACAGGCTGCCTTCAGCAGTCCTTCACACCTGCAGACACAATACTCTGGAATACTCCGGATTTATCTGTGTCTCTGAATCACAGTGTGTTTGAGTAGTGGGTGAGAGCTGGAATCTGAGGTGCCCCACACACACACACACACGCTCTGTGAGACACACTTGCGATCTGGAGCACTTGTCTTAAACAGCTCATTAATGAAGCATTACATTTGGCTAAATGGGTGCTTAATTGGACCTCCAGGCAGCATATTAATATGGTAATTTTTTTTTTAATGAAATGACATTCATTCTCATTATTTGTTTTGCCTTTGGTGAAGTGGCGTTATGTTTTAATACATATTAAATAGTGTCACCGCAAGTGATGTGATTGACACATTACACGCTAAACTCAAACTGAGAGGAAATTTAGATAGTGATTACTGATTATCAGCCAGCTGGATTCCCCTCGTTAGAGTAAGTGCCCTGGGTGCACTCCTCTGGCCCATTCATGTGTCATGCAAAAATTTTATAAATCAATATGTTCCTCGGCTGTTAGCCTGTCTGTGATTTCTTTCACACTGCACCTTGGACTTTTACTCTTCCTGTTTATTATGTGATGGTTGGCCTTTGTTTTCGTTAGTCTGCTTCTGTTAAGTTATGAATCACTTGTGTGTGTGTGTGTGTGTATCTGTGTCTGTGTTTGTTATTTTTCTTTCTGGTCCTCTTTCGTTTGTTTCAACTCTTTTGCTTTTGTCTTTCCTTCCCTACCTCTGCGCTCTTTTGTCTTGCATGCTCTAACCTCTGTGCATGGCTGCATGTCGTGTTTGGTGGAGGGCAGCTCCCTATCCCCCGGTACAAAAAGGTAAGGCTTCCAGAATGACCTTTGACCCCCAGCAGACCTCCATATTCCCAACCCCATGACATCCTGGTCCTCCATTTAGCCCTCTAGCCTCTCTCCTAATGTCAGCTGGAGAAACAGCCCTTCCCTGCACCAGAACACAAACCTCCGGTGTTTCTTTAGAGAAGCACAGATTCATATATCTACTATTTGCCAGCACTGTATTTGTTTTCATGAAGGTAAGTGTACATTGTGAAGCAGGTTGTCTATCTTCAGTCCTTAGTCGTGATGCCGCATCTTTACAGTTTTCAACAGATGGAGGATGACTCCATAACACCACTGTGTCCACCAGTGCATCCAGTTGTACAATAAGTCCTTTAACGGACATGTGACTTTTCCTCCTGTGGTTTCTCCGCCCTTGTGTTTGGTTCTTTTCTCCATAGAATCACATCCTTTTTAACTTTAAACATTAACTTTATTTATATGGCGCATTTCATACACAGAAGTCATTTAATGTGCTTTACATAAACATAAAAGCATAGAAGGGCAATAGTCAAAATATAGTTTAAAAACATAAAACAAGTTAATAGTACATACAAGCATAAAAGGGTAATAGTTTAAAGTGTTTAAAAAGTAATAATTAAAACATAAAATGGCCAATAGTTTAAAAGTGTTTAAAAAGTAATAATTAAAACACATAAAAAACAACATAGAATGATTAGGCGGGGATCACATTAGCCAGCGGCAAGCATAACGCAACGCTCAGACCATAATAAGTTCTATCTCGTTCCTATGGTAACACAAACGGTTTGCCTTAACTGACAATTGAATATGCTCGCGTTGCGCTTTAAATAGTTGAACCAATTTCGCCAGCGTTGCCACCGTTCCGCTGCCGAGCCATAGAGAACAATAGGAAACCTGCCGCTGGCTAATGTGATCCCCGCTTTAAACTAGCCAAGCACTCAGCACTCTATGGAGATTGTTGAAGTAGTCCCAAACTTTGTGCGCACACATATATTTCCTTTCAAGGCCAAAATGCCCGACCACAGGGCTCGATAGTCCTCCTTGTGGAGTATTTACACCCAAAATAGTTAACACTCAGAGTTTCAGAGAAAACCGAGCTGTGACTCTTGAGCCGTAAAGAACGAGCCGTTACACTCCTGACTATGCCCGATTTGTCTACTCTGTTAGAATGACACACACACAGTAGTGCCACCAGATGCACACATACCAGCCACACTATTTCTCTCTCTCTCTCTCTCACACACACTCACAGGCACGAGCACCACCACACGTACACCCGATACTGCACTGTTTTCAACACACACACACACACACACACACCAATATGTGCACACTGGCACAGTGTTGTATCACTGAATAGCTGGTTGGTAGATTTGTGAAATGATCTTCACAATTTACTCTGGCAGTCCACTGAAGCTTCTCATGTGTAATCTTTTAATGGGTTTATCCGTTCAGCCACAGTGCATAGCAACCTCAGGGTAATCTAATTGATTTGTGTTGTGTTTACGCTTCAGTAATATTAGGTACACAGAACGTGATTTCCACCATTGTTTCCATCTTATCTCCGTCATTGTAAACACAACTCTATCTGTATTAGACTGATATAAATTGACAAAGATCTGCATAATTATGTTGATAGATAGCTAGATAGAGGGAGCTAGAGCAGACATGGAGGCGGCTGGAGGTGGGCTGAGCTGGTTAGGTGCAGCTAGGCAGAGCCAGTGGGGTGGAGGTGATGGGAAGGGGGTGCTGGGGAGCACATGGCCCCGGTGATTGATGGGGCTGTTTATGTGGAGGCTGCCCGCCACTGGCGTGATGGGAGTGAATGATAAATTAATCAGCGTAGGTGGGGATGGGGGCCCAGGAGGGCTCTGATCTCTTTAGCAATGAATGTATGCACTGCACAAGGAAGACAGAGAGAGAGAAGAGAAGAGAGAGAGAGAACATGCTAACTAAACCTCTGGCTGCTGTGCTTTTATCTCCTTCAGAGCAACTGTATGCAATCTCACCCTCCCTGCAGAGTGAGTGGGAGAAATGCCTCACTCTGACATGAGTGTCAATCTCATTGGCATGTGAGAAGCTGCCAGTGGTGTTGGTTGTTGTCCTTATACATGGCAGTGGTGTAGTGTAGCTGTCTGAGATGTGATCAAAAGGTCTCTAAGGGGTCTGCACGACAGCTCACTAAAGCCAAAACACCACAGATATTGGTGCATGGCACTTGACGCAGGCATACAAATATATACAAATATTTCCTCAAGGGACATTCAGAATAAACATCTCATGACCTTCTCATAAATCTTATTACAGTCAAATGTACTTCTCTCCCACACAGTCATTAGCCAAACAACCCAGTGACAATGTAGGTTTATTTTTTGACTCATGTTTACAAAAGTTTTTAGTATAGTGGTAGAAGAACTGTCCTATCTCCAGAATGTACACATAAGATTACATTCAGATAACCAAAGGTCTAAATATAAAAAGGCAACCTGAACAGATGTCTATCCATCCATCTATCTATCCATCCATCTCTGTCTATCTATCTATCTATCTGTCTATCTATGATATATCTATCTATCTCCCTCTATCTATCTATCTATCTATCGATAGATCTATTTATGAAACTCTAAATTCAAAGTTGCTTTATTAGCATGACTGTCTGAGTACAGTGTTGCCAAAGCCAGTGTTGACAGCTATCTCTCTCCGCCAGGACTTGAGACTCCCCATGTTCTGTAGCTCCTGGTTCCATTCGTCTGCCCAGATGAGTGTGCACTCTTTCCACCATTTGCTCCACTCAATCAGTCCTCCGTCGTCTCCGGTCCCCATGCGGTTTGAAGTTAAACACGGTCTGTTTTTGCTGTTCTGCTGAGCCACTTGTGCCGTGTGCGCCTGTGTTAATCAGTGGGCCTCTTTTTGTCCCAGCTGCATGCATCAAGTGGCAGCATGGCACAGAGTGTGATTTTTGGGGGGGGCTTCAAGAGTGCTTTCCCCAAATGATGCACGTGTCGTGTGTGCTTTTCAAGACTACTTTCCCCGTCATGCTACAAGTGGCGTGTATTAGTGATCTCCTTGTAAAAAACGACATCCTGCTCTCCATTACTGTTCTGAGTCACAGCTGACATGAGAAACACAGATATTGCCATTCCCCCCACCGTGTCCCTTCTGGTTGAAAAGAAGCCCAGTGCCACTGCCTCCGCCTGTGGCACCACCCAGCCCTGGCGGCTCCAGTGAGAGAGAGAGAGAGAGAGAGCCTGGATCGGCTTGCTGGAGGCAGGAGCCAGCAGCCACAGCTGTTTGACTGCCTGTGCCGTGATTGCTGCTGCTGCTGCAAACACATAGTGACAGAGCCAGTGCAGTCCGGTGCATCAGAGCCCTGCTGCAGTGCTGCTCTGCTTTTGTTGTTCCATGAATAGATTTGTCACAAAATCACACACACGCAAAATGATGTACTCCTTAAATCTAAGGAGTCTAATCTAACCTATCTGTGTTTTGATATTCCTCTAAAGCTGAAAAATCACCCTTCATTGATCTTCTCTCCCCCATGCTCTTATTTGCCAAGTCTTTAGATTGACTTCATTTCAATTAAAAGTGAAGGTTCAGTAAAATCCTAATTAGGATAAAATATCTTCTATCTATCCAGGCATTTGGTAGGCTTTAGATGTCTGTCTCACTCTTTCCCACCACTAACCT
Organism: Alosa pseudoharengus; assembly: GCF_046254945.1. Classification (NCBI taxonomy): domain Eukaryota; kingdom Metazoa; phylum Chordata; class Actinopteri; order Clupeiformes; family Clupeidae; genus Alosa; species Alosa pseudoharengus. The sequence continues at coordinate 38,551,807 of NW_027468870.1, forward strand.
GCTGTCTTTGTAAGCAGATGTGGCTTATTTTAGAGATAAAGACCTCGTTAAGTGTTTTCCCTGAGAGGTGAGGAGACACAGGGCTGGTGAGAGAGTAGCAAGAGAGAGAGCTGGAGCCAACCCGCAAACAAAGAGGCAGCCGCCAGTAAATTGGTATGAATGAGTAGGTGTGTGACGCTGGCGAGTGGATACACTGATGCATGGTGCCCATCTGCCTTTCTCTATCCCCACACCCTCCCCTACCACCTCACCCCACCATAATTATGATCAACTGCCTATTCACTAGCAACATGGCAATCACGGACGCTGTGAGGTAGCCCATTCATTGGAGGCACATTTGCAGGGCATCTCAGAGTGAGGGGGGGTGGGGGGATCAGAGCTGCACTCTTCCTCAGGAGGTCAGCACATTTGTCTGACTCGTTTCGGTCACACCTGAACCCTGCTGCAATCATCGGACAGCAAAGACTTCTCCCGGGGGAAAGAAATGCCTAGCCACAATCCTTCAACAAAAGGCCTGCCTCCAACTTAGAGAAATCTCCTTATGTTTTGTGCCACTGATTATGTAGCGTACTTGTCAGGAATATCATGCAGTGACGATGACAGTGACGGTCAGAAACGAGATGTCTGTCAGCGGTGGTGGTCGTTTAGAACAAGACAGCTCTTCTTCTCTGTGGGCATTCTGCATTTGAGAAAAAGACACCAGTTGACACCTTTCTTCTTTTTAAAGCTCTTTTTCTCCCTCAGATCTGCTGGTCAGACATCCCTTTCAGGGCCAGGTGAGGTCAGAGAGTGCCTATTGCCAGTAGGGCTTTGATAAAGCTTTTGCTTGGGCCCGAGCTCAAGCTCTCCAGCAAGACCAGCAGCAGGCTGCGGCGTCTCAGTATCAGAGCTCCAAATCTCCCGGGCCGCCTCTTTTCATCTATTGATCCTGGGCTATAGACGGCCGGCACAGAAGCGCCGCCGCAGGCTCATGTGTCACCACGGGTGGCCCGAACCTTCAGCAAAGTGCTTCACTCAGTAAAAGCCTTCGTAAACACTTCTCAATACATCACGCTCACCACCTCCCCCCTACCCCCACCCCCTTTCAAAACACTGGTGTTTATGGTGCTCGTCCACACGTCAAGGCGAAAGGATTTGTAACATATTGGGATTTGTGGCGCTCTAACGCTGTGAGGTTGCCAGCATAATGAGGAAGAACAGGATGTGAGTGTTTCTCAGATGTATGTGTTTTTCGTGGATAGCTCAATCAATCCATGGGTGGTCATGCAGGAATTAACCTCAGAGAGGTTAGCGCATCTATCGGCACTCTCTCAAAACACACACACAAACATACACACACACACATACACCCCCAGACGAGAACGCACCCAGCTGACTGAATCTGTAGATGTGTGAAAGCAGCTTTGTAGAGGAGATGAGAAGACTGCGTTTGTTGTTTGGTGAAAAGCAGTGTGCCTGTGCAGGAGAGAGAGGGGGGGAGAGCTCTCTGTGTTCCCGCTGTAATGGAGAGCCAAGCAGGACAAATGACTGGCTAGCGCCGGTGGACATAAAAGAGATGAACCTGCATGTCTCTCTTCTCCTCTTCCCTAATTTGCTTTAGTGTTTTTTTTTTTCTGTGTAATGCACATTGGCCTTTGTCCCACCATCACTGCTACATGGCACATAGGGTTTGTTTTCTTTATCTGTAATCTGTACAGAGGAGGTGAGTCAAGTGGCACGTCCAGAGGCCCACTGCGTCTGCTTTGGCGCTCAGCTCACGTAATGGGGAAAACCCCAGAAAAGCAGAAAATCTCTCGTTGCGATTGTTGTGCTGATAATCAAAGTCTTGGGGTTACAGTGGAATAAGTTTGTCCCATTCATGGATGAACAGTGGTGCAAGGATGCCTTTAACTCAAGTCAACCACCACTGGTTAAATGATCAAGCATGTACCTCACATACCTTGTTTTAGACGAACTCACCAGATGTTCAGTGCCAATAGTAATATTAGGTCAATTTGAAGGTACACCTAGTGTAATGTGCTGTGTGCTCAGATAGATGGATTGTTTGCAGTTCTGCAGTTCTCCATGTCTGTACAAGTGTTATATAGCACACAGAATCCAGATATGGAATGAGTAGGAGTAAAATGCAGCGCTTGAAGTAGGTCCAAATCTTTCTTTCTTTTGCAGGATTAAAGCAAGCCTTTTTTACCTTGAAAAGAAAATGTTGAGTCATTCCTGTATTTTAAATCAACGATGCAGTCAAAACACTCACCCCCTGGGTTATTGATTACTGCTAGCAAGGCTTTCCTTCCAAAAAAAGGAAGGATATTGCAATTCAACATCCATCCTCAGAGACGGAACAATATCTGTAATTGCAGTCCAATAGATGACACAAAAGTATTCAAATCAATATACATCTTCAATGCACTAACATTTAAATAATTGCATTACAATCCTCTTCCTTGGAATCATTTGTTTAGAATTGATTGATCACACTTAAATATACACAAGATTGGCAACAGTTTGATGAATACTGCTGGAGAAGAAAGTTTATAACTGTTAATGAAACAACAGCCAACTACACCTGGTACACATTTAGTCTCTCTGGAAAACTTGGCCTCTAATCTTTAAATAGATCATTATTATCATGTTCGCAGATATCACTGAGACTGAGGGCATTTCTTGCTATTCTCAGTTGCAATCCTATACTAACTATTCCTGTTAGTTAGCTGTAATGGCCATTAAACATTACCCATCATCTTTGCCTCAAAGTCTTCGCCATGTACTGTATGTCAGTGTTTCCAGCTTACTGCACAGTTGTTATTCAGCTCTCACATGTTATGTTCTAACCTTTATTTATGAAAAGGAGCCAATTTTGTGCCTTTGTTGTTTTTTGTCTTTTCTTTATTTTTGTTTTTCTTCTTCATTTGAAAAGTAATTGCTTGTATGTTCCTTTTGAAATGTAGTCAATTACATGGTAAAAGAACAGTTTGTGGCTTTTGGCTTTTCCCTCAAAGCTTCCCCTTGTCTCAAACACGTTGATGGATGAGCAAGCGTTTACAGAGAAGGGCCCTCACGCAGTGAAACGGGCAGAAGTGAAAGTGGACAGCTTAAATTGGATCGCGACAACTTCTAAGTCTCTGTCAGCTAACGAGAGTCCTACAATGATATTCTTTGGGGATCTGAATGCTTTGAAGTCCAGGCAGTTATTCTGAACTTCCTCCATAAAGACAAAGTCTCTTTCTTCTCTTCTCCACAGGGACTCAAACCAATGGATCACAATGGGCTCTCTGATCCCTATGTGAAGCTCCACCTGCTGCCTGGAGCTAGTAAGGTATGTACAGCCTGTGTCTGCACCTCTGTGTAATCTTTTAAGTGTAAGAGAGAAAACCTGCCGAAGTAAAAACAACACCAAGGACAAAGGAGTTGCAAAAAGAAATGATAGTGGCAGTGATGAAGTCTGTTATACTCCTGGTTGTAGTGCCCTGTTCCGAACTCTGTTCTGTGATTCACAGTTCTCACCTCAAGGTGATAAAATCCAACCCTTATAGCACAAAACACTTTGGCTGACTCAGTAGTAGGTAGAAAATACTGTTGTAGAAGATAAATCTGAGAACATTTCTGATGTTTATTGCTTCACCCATTTGCACTCAATCCAGTTTGAACTGATGTATGAGTTGATATCGCCCATGGTCCATTTGCTTCTGAATGAGAAACAGGACACCTTGTTTTAAAAACAAAACAAAAGACTCGCATTTCAAGCTGACAACGTCTGTCAAGGGTCGAGGAAGCTTTAAATCAAAGCCAGGCGCCATGTGCACCCATCCAGAAGCTTGTCTTTCTTGTCACTGATCATATTCCGCCCCTCAAATTAATGTCCTTTCCCTTATCATAATTAACCTGTGTGTGTATGTGTGTGTGTGTGTGTGGCAAAAGCCCACTTCTTGTCCTGCCAACAATCCACTTAGACGTCAGCAACACAAGCCGTCTAGTACAGCCCGTTTCAAACTGTACAAACTAGATGACCTACAGTAAGAGTGGCCTCTCCTTCAGACAGTGATTAGGTAATTGATGGGGTGTGGATGTGGGCATACGGAGGCTTTGCGTGAGGATGTTTCCGAGCGCTCCACATTGACGTGGCAGCGAACGGCGGCGGGCCACAGATGTGGCTCATCCAGGCTTTAATTACTGACTTGAGTGTTTTTGTTGGTGGGGATCAATTGCTGTGGCCACCTGCCAAGTGAAGCCCAGTTCTGATTCAAGGACACTATGTGTCTGTTTTAATATTACTTGGTGTCAATTCAGTACACACACACAGTATGGCTAATTGGGTTTCAAAATTGGTTAATTTGGTTCATGTGTATTCATGATCTAAGTCTTGCCTACGCTTAATGTTCTGTACTTGTAGTTTTAATGACCACAAACGATGAATATAACAGGTGTATAGACCAGGAGTTATTCCAGTAAAATAACAGGCTTTGGTTTTTGCTTGGTGATCACCATATTTAATCCTCAGCGTTTGCCATCTAATTTTATTCCCAGTGTGACTTAAATGGCTCCATTGTTTGACTTAATTGCAATCTGGGGTTCCAATTGTAATTATGTGTAAATATAAACAACAACATGTTTACCCTGTTTTCCGACCCATTCTGAGCCTGGGTCCTGAAGAGAGTGGAAGACCGACAACAAGAGCAGGCTGCTGGGGAGAGTGACAGGTTAACTGGCTCGGTCGTGTACATCACTGACAGCCTCTTTTCCTAAGCTGATTCTGACATGGTATCCTAACTGCATCCGAGCGAGCGACTGTCATGTAGCATTGAATGCTCTCTGTCCACACTGAATCCGTTAAATATGCCGTTCTGTTGCGTTACATCAGAAAAAAAATAGAGACGGGCATCCAACAAAGGTTCTGCTCAAAACATCCCATTGCATCGCATTGCACAACACTGCTTTGCATCGTTTGAAAACAGTGTCATTAAAATATTTTTTTTTTGCTAACGCTCGCTCGCATCGCGTGTAGTTGGGATTTGGTGTAAGAGGACTGATTGACAGTTGCTCTGTCAATATGCTGGCATCCCCGTGGGATGAGGCCAGCAGCCTGTGCTCCGCCGTATCTCACCTCGTCTCTCTTATCTCCACAGGCCAACAAGCTCCGGACCAAGACCCTCCGCAACACCCTCAACCCTGTTTGGAGTGAGACCTTGACCTACTATGGCATTACTGATGAGGACATGGTCCGCAAAACACTCAGGTGCGTGTTCGTCATGCTGGACATGGATAGTATTTTACGCTAAGTAACACTATTGTAAGATTGTGATTTATTTATTTTTCCATTTAGAATTAAGTGACAATCTGACAAAAGGCTTGTTAAGCAATAAAATGGAGGTCGATGTGCTGTTTTCGGATAGCATAACCACACACCTCGTCTTTATACTGATGTCCTAATAGCCAACCACATCAAAAAAAACAGCTCTCCATAGACAAAAAAGAACAAAGACGAAAATAAATCAGTCTTGTCACTCTTTTTTTTTGTGTTTCATGCATTTCCTTGCTAATCTGCTCTGAATGAGTTGAGTGGGAGATTTTGTGCACGCTGGCGGGTCCTTGTCACTGATACATGGGAATGGAGGCTAATGCCCTCGTCTTTGGTCTAATCTTTATTGCCCCTCTGTTTATTTTTAATCACCTGGCCATGTATCGCCATGTTTAAACAGCCAGGGATTTAGTCCATGTGACTCAGCAAGCACATCGTGGAAGGGGGACCTGCAGCACAGGTTGGCGAGAAATAATTCTGCTCACATCCGCGTCACGTAACCAAACACTACAACTAGTGGTGTGTCTAACAGCTAAAGGCTCCAACACACACATGTTGTGTGTGCTATTGTACACAGTCCCCTAAAGCTGCCATCCTATTTCTTTCTTTAAACATACTGCACAAGGTATTAAACTGGGCACAAGCTCATATGGCTACAGGCAGTAATTCTTCAGTAATGAAAGCTACAGCCATTGTTCTTGTATTTTATAATGATTTATGCTCGCGTTTAGTGAAGGTCAATAATGGCCCTCAGGAAATCTGTCTTCCTACTCACTGGCATTATTGATTACAGTTTCCTTTGCCCCGCCAGGATGCACCCTCTACAATTTGTAAATTAATAACATCGAATGTGGTTAGATGGCATTTTACTTTTTCATGTTTTTCATTCATCGATGGCCTGGATTGGGGATGGGTGCCATTTGTCTCTCATTTGGGCAGTTCAACCCCTGTTTCATTACCTCTGCTGCTCCCACGCTGTGCCCGAGCATGCCGGCGAATCGACCCAACTCATCCATTTCAAGACTCATTGTTGAGACTATTTATTATGGTGCCAGAGAATGGAGCAGTCCTCAGTGAGGCTCAGCACACTCCCTCTGTAATCATAACTGATGAAGGCGGCCATGGTGCACTGACTTACTCATTGACTTGCCATGACTGACAGCAGAAAAGGCTCCATCCATAGAGGTGGGGGGGGGGGGCATACACTAACTTACATCCTTACACTTTTCCCATGCTACTCCGTTGTGTTCCCTTTGTTAGTTATCGATGCTTAGCCACACTCCCACGGACACTGTAATTGGTGTTTGTGGAGTCATTGAGTGCATATGCTGTGTTATTACGTTCATTTATATTTGATGTGGTAATCATGTTGCATGCCCATTTTGTGTGGTTTTGCACTGACTTCCTTGTAGTTTTTGTGGTCTTGTAAGGTAAATGTAGTTGTTTGTTAATTCTCTGCAGGACATTGCAGGTGGGAATATTATTTCATCCAACATTATACATCAGTTCAATTCTGACATTAAACATTCTGTAGCATAGCACATAGTATACACTGAAGATGATAGACCTACAATATATTGAACTATAATATGGTTAGTATAGGCAAGATAAGCCTGTTTGTGATGAGAAATGCAACGGTAAGTAATCAGCACTATAAATATATCTTTATGCTGTACTTGTCATTACACATGATAATCATTTAGCAATATAATGATATTACTCTCATTTGAGAAAATACAATTTCAATGTCATACCTTCTAATATAGCTCATAGGACTGAGGCAACTAAATTGCAAAGGGTAGGGTTAATGGAACAAGTATGCCTGAGTGAAGTTGGTAATAAAATGCCATTTCAGTAGCCTATTATTACCAAGTTATTGTGAAACATGAACCACTCAAGTCTCTCAAGCTATTTGAGTCAAGCGTGCTCACACCAATGTGCATTCTGATAAAGGAAAAGAAGCAGTTGCACTTACTTGCCTGTTAGCAGTAAAGATAATGCCAAAGCATAAATAGCTCACAGTAGGTCATGCATGGTCAAAAAAGCATAAACAGTATAAACTCTGAGAACAGTATGATAATTTTATCACACCCCTCAGTTTGTCAAATCATCATGTTATAATAATTTGCAGCTCAACTTTTTTTTTTTTTAATATTCTTTAGCAGCACAAATAATACTTTATAACATATAGTGGGTAGAGCTATTATGGCAAATGTCTGCCAAAATAATTTATATAAATATTGACTCTATATAGATAAACGATATTTACCCAAACCCCCATGAACATTACATAACTGTCCTTATCCATTTTTTTGTTGTTATTCTATAGATAGTTGTAGGTGAGCTGTCATGTAGATCTCCGAGGGGCTGTGTAGATGTGTCTGGTGTTTCAGTGCACCAGGCAACAACAGCAGAGGAGAGGAAGGTGTATATTTCTTGTGTATTTTCATTTCTACTGCTCAAAGTGATGAAAGCTGTGTTGCTTGTGTTAAAGGTCTCAGTGCCTCCGGTGAAATATAATTGAAACTCTAAATCGCCATTACAGGATTGTTGGAAGTGTGACAGCCCAACCAAAGGTGTGTGTGTGTGTGTTTTGTGTGTGTGTGTGTGTGTGTGTGTGTGTGTGTGTGTGTGTGTGTGTGTGTGTGTGTGTGTGTGTGTGCTTGTGTGTGTGTGTGTGTGCGCATGTCTGGTGTGTTGTGTATGTGTTTGTGTGCATCTGCGTATGTGTGTGTGTGTGTCTGTGTGTCTGTGTGTGTGTGTCTGTGTGAATGCAGTTTGCTGATTATTAGGACCCACCTGATGATTCATTTGGAATTTGCACCAGAGCTTCTTCAGGCTGCCAGTTTCCATGGAAACAAAACTCTCCCTTGTAGGCCTCGCCTTCAGGGGCCATTCTTGTCCTTCATGTAAATAAAAACATAACAAGAAATAAATACATGTTCTGAAGGAAAATCTAACTGTGGAAAACCACCTTTCAGTCTAAGAAAAGACCTTGATATTGATTTATTTTGTGTATAACAGACTGCTGGAAGCGAGACAAACAGCCACTGACAAATTGGGTTTGTTAGTGAAAAAAACTGATCTGGCCATCATAGTCTGGTCTGTTCATTTTGAATTGTCACCACCTCTCAATGCCTCTCAATCCATAGGTGAGACTAAAGTAGACTTTTAAAAAAAATGCTGTAGCATAAATGGTCTGATTTGAAGCACTTTTTAAAACATTAAAATTCATGTGTACAAGTCATAATTGCACAATTGGACATTGTTTCGCACAGATTCACCTCCAGATCCATCACCAAAACAAACTGAAAGCTTTGCACTGAAAAAAGATGCCACAAGATGATGTTGCCCCAATTATGAATTTATCTTTACTGTCAACACTGAAGCAAGCTGTAGCCTTAAGTATTGATTCTTCTGCCATCAGCTAGTGGACACAGTGGTTTCACCTCTTGCACAGCTGGAGCTGGACTGAGAAACAGAACTGTGTTAGAAGGAAGCTGACAACCTGAGGCGTGAAGGAGTGGGAAAATAGACCCAAGTGATCTCAAAGGCTCAGCGAATTCTATTTGTCTATGTCTTGTCAAGATGTGAAAGAGGGGGCTTTTGCATTATTAAAAGAAAGTCTCAGCCTATAGCAAGCTGAGTGAGGCCAGGAGTTCTAGTTCCTATTCATTCAGGACTGAAAATAAAAGTAAGAGAACCTTTCAATCATACGGCACGTGTTCGAATCCAAGGTGTGCTCTGCTCGGCCATGGCATTTTGTTGCAAAGGCGAGCTCGCATTCAATAGTAGTCCCCTTTGGCTACTCTACTTTCAGTGCAGTCTTTATTGTAAGCCTGTTGTGTTTTTTAGAGCGTCATTTTTCAGATTTGTTTGAGAGTGACCAGAGGAGGCCTAGTAAGTATGCCCAAGAGACTGACCTCTCAAGGCCAATTAGATGAGGGTGGCTCTGTATTTCCTAATTAGCTTGCTCTCTGCATGCGTGTTTAAGGTTAGAATGTTTACCCCTTGACCCACAGCTCAACATTTGTTGTTATTATTGTTTCGAGAACTAGCCAAATCTCTTCTCTACTTAAATTTACTTTCACAGTTTCACCATTTTGATTAGTTAAATAAACCACCCCTGTTGAATTTTACAAACGAGTTAAATGTTTTAGAACATAGGAGAATCTCTCTTTTGCCCCTCACTGCAAATTAACTCAAAAAAATGTAGCAGCAAGCAATTCAAGAGGAGGAATCAGCGCAATCAGTGTTGAGCAAAGTACGCTGAGCCTCATTTGAATTTGTTTTTCCAGCCAGGCCTGTCAGGGTACATGGACTGCATTGTGAAATTGTCATGTTGTTCAGCTCTGTACCGTAGAGGGACTCGTCCAACCTGTCACATTGGCCTGCCTCATTCGGGCCAGTCAGGAGCTCAGAACATATCCGATTTGAGTTTGGTGAAGGGGACATACATCAAGCCGTTTCCCTGGTAGTGCTCATTCCGACTTTTTTCACAATCTCAGCAAATGGTGTGGTGGGCTTAGTACTGATGTGTAAGCAGTATTAAATCTTTGAACACTTATTTGAACATTTTCTTTAATATCAGCAACAGAAGGTCTGCAGTCTAAAGCACACACACACACGCACACACGCACACACACACACACACACACACACACACACAAACACATTCACATACAAATGCCTTGGGCGACAATCCCATCCACAAGAAAAGGTGCTGTACAGAGCAATTCATCAGCATCCATTCAGTTGTCTTTATTGGGAAGGCTTGCACTGCACCGCAGCCTCCATTTCACAGAAAACCTCTCAGACCACAAGCACACCACATTGTGGGTCCCAGGGATCAGATATCCTGTTTGATGTATTGAAAAAAGCCATTTCTGTCTCATTCTTTCTTACATGTTCTCTCTCCCTCTCTCTTACACAGACACACACACACACACACACACACACACATCGTCTAAGAGTTAACTATGAATAACAATGAGACAGGAAATATGCCACTGACCTTGACATGACAACACTGTGTACGCATGTATTTTTCCTCTATCAGACTGGCCTGAGAAGTTATGTGATAATGCATATTGGTTTGGCTGGGGGCCAGAGAGGGAATATATTGGGGCGGAGGGGGTGGGTGATTGAGGCCATAATGTTGTCCGATGGAGACGGGAACGGCTGGTAGGGATTCACAGCTGAGGCTTCTTCTTGCTTGGCCAGCCAGAGACACTGTCAGTAATACAGTTGTGAGTGAGAGGGATGGGGGAGACTGTGGGAGGAGAGGAGAGAGGGATGTAGGAGATAGGGGGAGGAGAGAGGGATGAGGGAGACTGAGGGAGGAGAGGAGAGAGGGATGTAAGAGATAGGGGGAGGAGAGAGATGGGAGAGACTGGGGGAGGAGAGGAGAGAGAGATGAGGGATGAGGGGAGAGAGGGATGGTGATTGGTGGCCACCCTAGGCCTGGCTGATGAGGTGACTCGCCCCTTCAGAGTGAGAGAATGACGTTGGTTAAATAGAGGCACTGACCATACATGTCCCCCTCTCTTTTTTATATAGGTTTGGTCAGAAAGATCAGATAGGTCAGTAAGGGCATCTTTTGCTGCCAGCAGGTTCCGTAATGAACACCCTTTTCATGTACCGGTAGTGTGGACATAGATGCATACATAACTGAACTCTATTTGAAATGACGGAACTATTTGACCCCCTAATTTAATTAAAAAAGCATTTAAAAATCACTAGCATTAGTAGGATTCAGGTATTTAATTTTTTTAGAATACACTAGACTAGCTTGTTGTTAAGTCAGTGACTGACTTCCAAACCATGTTTACAGAGATCGCGTGAAGATGATAGAGCTCTGGAAGCTCTAAGTGCCATCGATGTGCTCTGTGCCATCTTTGTCAGCTGACAACATAAACATGTCTTTCACAGATAAGAAAGCAAGGAAGACATGAGAGCATTTTGGCGTGGGATTGGATTCTTTTCTCAATGTTCTTTGCATAACGTGTGTTTCTTTATGCATTTTAGAAATGGAAACATCCAAAACCACCATGTTATATTGTGCCCATCCAGAATGCAATATGGAATCAAATCGTGTCACCGTGTGTATGTGCATGTATCACAATGACTAGCAAGATGCCCAAAGGAATGCTTTTTGATGCTATGTAACAACCTTACCATACCTTACTATGCACAGAGAATCACAGGCTCAGTCCCTGCCTCAGTCATTGCAAGCGCCTCTGATTTATTAATCACCACTATGTGGATACTGTTTTTAGAATTGATTTAGATTAAGTGTTAGTATAATTTGTATTTTTGTAATTTGTATTTTAGTATATTTTTACATATTGTATTAAGTGTTAGTATAATTTGTATTTTAGTATATTTAGCATATTCTTTATCTTCTACTGTCCTTACTGCTTAGTTGTGTTTTTATATTATATACTTTAATTACTCTTTCTGCTGTTAAAGAATGTGTTTGTGTTGTATGTATGCTGCTGAGACCTTGAATTTCCCCTGGGGATCAATAAAGTATCTATCTATCTACATGTAACATGAGGGAAAAGGATTCAGTCCTCTTTTTTCACAGTAGATATTGGTAATGCTCCCGGATGAGGATTATCTTTTTTTTTATTTGTCGTGAGTGGAACTGACTGGATTGTAGATGAGGCGATCTGGTTTTGCTTCCAGAATCAGATAGGCAGGGGATTCTCGCTTGACTCTCTTCTCTCATCTCTTCCATTATTGTCATTACACAGATATCTCCACATGCTCAGTCTTTAATTTCAATCCACACACATAAACTGTGTGGCAACATGTTTTGTTTGTTGTTGGGGTTTTTTTTTTTCAATCTATTTTTAATCTTGAATGCAGAAATCACTCAGAGTTAATGGCAAGTTGTACAAAAAGAAAACAGGTGCCATGCACACATTCCACACAATTTGTTCTAGTGGATATGCCAAATAGCTCAGAAAACTAATTTCACACTGAGCAGGCTTGCAAATATATGTTTATTCAAAGATAATAATCTTGAAGGACTACAACATCTCAAGTTTTATTTCCCATGCCATACAATTGTGCAGTGCTCCATATGTATATTGATTTGTGAATTTTATGTCTGTGCTTGTACTTTCTGTGGTGCTTCTATTCCTTATCCACTTTCATATGTATTGCTAGGCATGCCAAATGTCAAGAATTATAACTATTTTACCCTACCCCGATCTGGCAATCTTATATTATATGGAAGATGTAACGTTAACATATGTGGTAGCCATCTCAGTCAGCAGAGCATGTCAATCCCGAGCTGTGTTTTTGTGTATTTTTTGACCCTAGTCCTGGCCTTCATATGACACCTCCTATGCGCTGTTTCATCTGTTGTGCTCACAGGATTTCAGTGTGTGACGAGGACAAGTTCCGCCACAATGAATTCATCGGAGAGACTCGGATTCCCTTGAAGAAGCTAAAGCCCAACCAGACAAAGAACTTCTACAACTGTTTAGAGAAACAGCTGCCTGTAAGTGCCCATATCACAATATCCATACAGTCATCGTCACTTGTGGTATATTTAGACTTATTATTAGGATAGTGGATAGTAGAATATGTCCTGTTGTAAATGTAAACAATATTCAAAAATAGTCTTCTTCTATACAGAATCTTATGGGGAATATGAAATAGACCAAGTGGGCCACATGGAACACATGGAATTTTTTTTTTAAATGCCCCCTAGTGTCAGATATGTGAAATGTTACATATACTGTCTATTACTTTGGGTGTTTATAGTAAATTTTAAATGTTCCTTATATTTATGGTAAAGTTATTCCTGCACACACATACACATAGGCACACACACACACACACACACACACACACACACACACACACACATACACACACATACAGACACATACAGGCTCAGTTGTGTGCTTGGCTGTCACCTAAATATACTTTGGCTGCTACCAAAACATACTGCGGCTGTTGCAGTCACAACATGTTGTTGGTGTATCTATGACAGTGTGGATGATGAAATTTTGCAGACTAGATTTGCATATACTTTGTTGTTAAGTGAATGAGAATGAGTAATAATTCAATCAGTGAACCATGAATGTAGGACCCTAATTTTTCTTAAATCAGGTTTTAAATCAGAATTGTTTTATATTTTTCTTTATAAATAACACCTCCAGTGCAAGATAGAAAAGTCACACCATAAATGGCCTTAATACATTTCTTGACAGTGTCAACATTGTATTTTAGGTTGATCAGGTAACTTCCAAACTGAAAATAAGGCGAACGTTTAGTACTCAGATTACAACGGACATATACAAACAAAAAAAATCTCATTTGACATTACAATAAGTTTTATCATCCCTATTTGTTTGTATTTTTGTAGTTTGTGGTAGTTTTTTAGTCATATGGCTGAATTGATCTGATGTTGATAATATATGTCCTGTGCCTCTTTGATTTTAGCTGATTGGCAAGAGAGTGACATTGACTTACACAGCACTGTTCCAAAGGCTAATAGAAGCACTGAAGCAGGAGCAGAAAACACATTTTTTGTTGTCATTTTTATTTTGCAAGACATGTAAAAAAATTATTATATTCCATCTAGATTAATATGAATCAACACACCCCTACAGACACACATTTATCAAAAATGAACAACTGTAAACTAACTGTCTGACAATTTTTTTGGTTATCACAAATTTTGTGCAAAATGTATGCAAATTTAAGGCCAGGTAAAATGTGACATTGAAAATAAGACAATTCTTAATGTAGCCTGGCTTTTTGTGTTGGTTAGATGTCAGCTGTGTTCAAATTGAGAAATTTAGATTTAGTTAGATTCTCAGTACTCATTTTTTCTTTCATACCTCCTCATCCTCATACCAATTTCTTTTGATGCATCACTGCAAAGCGACAGAGTAATAGGTAGTTTACAGACTGATTAAGAAATACAGTATGTGCTTTTCTTTAGTTTTATTAATTTACAATGGAGACTAAGACAAACTTAAGAATGATAGGTGTTGGTTGGCATCATTGTAGTTCTACCCCCTCTTGCAGTTGTTAATTTCATTTCAGATATTCTGTTCTGCTTTACGTTCTTACTTATTGCTATTTCTGCAACAGCAACGTGTTCTGCTTTACATTCTGCTTGACATTTCTCCAACAGCAACGAGCCAGAGAAAGTAATAGTGCGTGTTTCAATAGTAGCCCAGGCAGACCCACTGTCTTGGCTCACGGTGACCTCATCGTTCTTTGCTAACTCAGTCATGTAGGTGCACATGCTACCAACAGTGGATCCTGAGCGAACTTGCGAATGACACAAAGCTTTAACAACACCATTGACCCGCAGATGCCAATGATTGTTTGCATTACCTCTGTGACTCTGGAATGAGTAGAAAAATTGGTAGATTCCATTGACTGGTGCCGTGAAGATGCCCGTTTTCCCACTGAACGCAAATCCCTCATTCAGGATGACATCACTGAAGCGGATGATGTTGATGCGTCCCTTGATTTCATATGGGTGTGCAGCATAGAAATGCACTGGGTTCCAAACAGAATAATGTTAATTGTGAAATAAAATAAAAAAATGAAAACAAATTTCGAAAAAAGGTTTATATGCTCACATGAGGTAGTTTTTTTAGACATTGATAAAACAATATTTTCCAAAAGTGAATTGGAGGCACATTTTTCGCTTTTCGGTGAATCACATGACACTACACATTCAAAAGGTTTGAGGTGAAGAAATTGTCACAAGTCTACAGCAAGCAATGACAAAATACAAATAATTTTCATGATAATTGTGGATAATGCCTTTTTGTCATAAGTTGATGCTGCCAAGCTACAGGGTCTATGCCTTTCTAGCATTTATTCTCCCTTCACATTAATTACAAATCAGAGTTAGCAGTGAGAAGATTGTTACCTGTCAATGGCTTGGTTACGTCCACGATGTTTCCACCCTAGTTTGAAAATGATAAGGAATGTTTTTTGTTTTTTTACATTAACGATAGTATACTTCTGACTTATGCTATCTTATGACATGTTGTTTGACTTTCGCACAAGTCTTAATACAATTACTGCATACCAGGAAGAATATAACTTGCCATTTACTCACATTGGATTGGATTGGTCTAATAAGACATATGAGTGAAATGATCATCATTAGAACTGCTTTGATTTCCATGATAGCCTGTGAGGAAAGCCAGAAGTGTTATCGCAACATATTAGGAAATATTGTTCACAAATAACAAATGCTTCACATTTTAAAATACTATTATCTTTTTACATTGCAACAGTGAAATTAGTGAAATGTGTACAGGATATTCATGCACCTTTGAAGACACAACAGATCTCAGTATAAATCCATTTGTGTATGTTCATATATAAAAGAATAGGAACAATACCTGGATACGTAGGATGTCCAAATTAGCTTTATTGGGACCTCGAAGTGAGAACTACAGAATTCCAGTCTTGGTTGTGTATATATACAGTTTTTTACCAGGAAATGTTTAGTTTCAGATATGTTATGTCAAGAGCAGTGGCATCCCTTCTCCAGGTTCCTGTATTCTGGCAAAGTTGTTAACATTCATTCAATCTAATTTCCTTGTTTGAACATTTCACGCATGTTATACCTATCATCAACAAAAGCAATGTTCATGGGCAAAAAAACAGCATCACCAACAGAGCAGCCTTTGTGAGCATTTCACTGAGGTTATCAAACTGTCAGGGGCTATCAAGCTGCAAACTGATTGGAGCCAAGAACAGACCCAGAAATAATTTACAAAGTTTGTGGGAAATCAAATACTGAGAGAAGCATAGCCAAACACAAGTTTGTACTGACTGAGTTGCAGTCAATAATCCAAGAGACAACTCAAACAAACAAACATTCTAGACCGATACTATCCAACCAATTCATTTGTCACAAAACAACGAGATCAGATAAGGTTAGATTAGATTCAACTTTGTCACTGTGCATTGTACAAGTACAAGGCCCGGTTTCCCGATAATGATAGATAGGCTACATGCACTTACGAGGGTTTTCTACGATTCATCTTAAGATCATTCGTTTGGTTTTTCCGACTGTTTCCCAAACATGCTCATAGCATGCACTGCTCTTAAGACGCTCTTAAGGGGAGCTGTCCTCGTTAATAGTTCTGAAATATCCTCTAATTTGGTGGTGATGTCAGGTGACTGCACATCACAGCTAGGCCTACCATTTAAACTTCGGATCTACACATAAATTCACATCAATACGAAAATAGACATCTTTGACATCTGCATGTAAGCATCCCAAGTAGGCTATACACACACAGACTTAAATAATTGTAATTATTTAAGATTAGATTGTTGCGCCGTTTTTATGTTTGTTGGAAGATATATGAACATATTAGGCTTACTCGGTAGCCCGACATCAGTCATGCCAGTTCTTGTAAAAGTCCTACTGTGTGTGCTGCCTGTGCAATAATGTTTCGGGGTGTCACTTAAGAAGATGTTTGAAGATAAGAGGTCAAGTAAGAAAGTGAGGAAATGTAGGCTTGAATAACATATAGGCTTAGATTTTGGCGCAGCACAGACTAAACCACATTTTCCTTTCTATGCTTATGTAGCCTAATAAAAGATAGCCTACACTTACACAAAGATGGCAAACTATTCTGGCAACGTCTCGTTTCTTAACTTAATTGCATTTTTGTCCGCTTTTAAACACTTTGTTATGATGCTAAAATCTGATTCATCACAAGTAAATAAAGAATGGGAACGTAGTTGGATAATTGTATTCTAAGTTGTAATTACCCTGTATGTCCTGTTGGTGACCTCAGTGAGAAGTACCTGTTAAGAGGCTCTGAGCCAGTAACGAGAACTCTGGACCACTCGTAGAGCTACGAGTGTTTTCATGACGCTCTTAAGCTATGATGGTTTCGGAAAACAGTCGACAAATCTTAAGAGAGAGACTTTACGACCATCTTAGGCTTACGATGCTTTCGGGAAACCCGACCCAGGGCAACACCAAGGCTACCAGAGGGTTTTTTTGTTTGTTTTTTTAAGAATGAAAGAAAGAATGAAATGAAAGAATGAAAATTGTGTGATAGAATGTTATCTTAATGGAAAAAAACACAAATGACTGAGTAGCCTAGACTTAATATTGAGGTATAGCCTAGTTCAAAGAAATTTGTGACGCGCTCTTTGGCGCATAATTGACCTGTCGCTAAGCGCCACCCTTAGAACGCTGATGAGCCAATGACAGTCCAGCCTCAACGGGACTCGGACATCGGCTCGGACAACTCCATAGGAAACAACAGGGAGGACCCCGACGGATAACGTTTTGCATGGGGGACGTATAATACTGATAGCCGGTACCCCGAGAGGCTAGAAAACGGATACTATGCTCCGACAGAACAACAAATCAGCCGGTTTTAGAAAAAAACGCACTTCTACCTCCACCTAAAGCCTTCTATTTGTTTTGCAAAAATCCACAACTCCCGGTTCTTCTGGTCCAATCAGAGCAGGGCTGTGTGAGATCTGACTGTCAATCACAGTCTGGTGCGCACTGGCGAGCATGAACTCGATGAGAGGGTGCTCGGTGGTAGCGGGAGAGGGGCATAAGAGTTATAAACATTCAACATTTTGGCTAAGTCCCCTCAATCTGTCAGACTTGCCAACTGCAGCTTTAAGGTCGAGCGGCACTACAAAGTGAAACAGCATGTTGTTTGATGCCGACAGTAGTCAAGTCAAGTCAGATTTATTTGTATAGCGCATTTAACATGCACAGAGTGCAACCCAAAGCACTCCACATATAAGACATTGTCATTGACACAGACTAACAAAGACAATAGATGCCGGACGGAGCGGCGTAGTCGCCAGCGTACCCGTGACACCAAGACATACAACAAACAAATTAATAAATAAAATAAATAAAAATTTAAAATAAAATTAGTCCAATTTCCAACTGGCTGAAAATGTCCAAGGGCAAAGATGACCCGCGTGAAAACTGCCTAGACAGTAGGCCTAGTTCTAAATAGATGTAGCCTAGGTTACACAGAATGTTACAAATTAACATTATGGTAATATCAGAGATGGTTATAAAGCTCTAAAGGATCTATGGTAATATCTTAAAATGCTTAATTCCCATTACAGTGTCACAAGGTGGCATATTTCCCAACATTACCTTATCAATGAGGCTACATTGTTAAATAGGGAAAATCCTGTTATAATCACCCCGTTTGGATATTGAATCTAGTCATCATCCAGCCATCCTTTCCAACTTGACCAAAGTTATCCATACACTTGCTTGCGCAGACCCCTTCACTATTGTCGAGCAGCAATTATCGTTTATATTCTCCTGTCTGTTATGAGAAGCAGCTGCCATTCAAACTTTTTTTCAATACACCTATAATATAATAATATACAAAATATTAAACTATATCTATAGTTCTTTTTCGAAGGGGTTACAGCTGACACATCGTCATCGCTGTGTGATTTTAAAGTAGGCCTACACGTGTTCGTGAAGTGAATCTGTGCAACCCCGCTGGTTAATATGACCGCCGCACAGCAAAGTGGTTTAGGCTAGTCAGAGGGGTTTTTTTCCGGATTTTTTATTTTTTTACACTAATTTTGTGTCAACGATTCCCGGGACACTGAAAGACCGGTGTGCACGAAACTTGGTGGGCATGTAGCCCCACATGGATGAACCATTGTTTTTCGTTTTGATCCGACGATATGACATGAGTGAAATGATCACCATCAGAACTGCTTTGACTTCCATGACAGCCAGTGCGGGAAATTCAGAAGTGTTATTGCAATATATTATTAGGAAATTTGTTTACGTTACAACTTTGGTATGGTACAACAATAGATACTTACCATTGAATATACTATTACCTTTTTACTTTACAAAACTGAAATGAGTGAAATATTTACAGGATATTCATTTATGAAGACTACACAACATATCTCAGTTTAAATGCATTTGTGTATGCTCTTATATATGGATTTGTAATATATATATATATATACTGTATATATATATATATATATATATATATATATATATATATATAAATATATTTATTTATTTATTTTTTAATTTTGCATCTTAATATTAATGTTGCGAGGTACAGCATCTGGCCTTGGTAGAGTAGGGATGAACCTGCATCCTGTAGTTTAGAGGGGTAGCCTACTTGGCTTTCTCACAGTTCAGTGTGGCCATTTGCCTGCAAGGCAGAACGCATGTGTTTCAGCTTCAGGCATTAGGTACATGTGTCACCAAGGCCAGATGCTATATCTTACAGTATCTTATATCTTAAAGTAAATTTGTTGGTCTGCTCCTTGAATTGGAGTTGCTCCAATCATCCACCTTGGCCTATGCCACATCTGTCCACCAAGTTCCATGAACATTAGGGCAGTAGTTTTTGTGTAATCCAGCACACAGCCAAACAGATTTAAAAAATAAAGAAAAACACAAGGGGTGTACTACCAAGCGAGGTTACTGTGAAACCCGGCTAAGTAACTGCTGATCTCTAAAAGAACCAGACTGAGCATCTGTTGTTTCTAAAGTGACATGTTGTGTTGAGATCAGCAGTTACTCCTGAAGTTACCTGGGTAAGCCAGTAACCTTGCTTCGTTATACTGTATACTCCTCTGGGGTGTCCATAGAATATATTGTAATTCCATGTTTTTGGTACGATAAGACATTATCAGTCCCCTTTGTAAATAATATATTTTTGTACTTTTGTTAGCACGGACCAAACCAACTTATTCATAGGACATTTCTGATCACCTTGTGTGACTCCCTGAACAAAATATTTTCATTTAATTTAATCTAATTTAACTGCACTCATCCCATCAATAGTATAGGGGTAGCAACATTGGCAAACAAACCATTTCTGACCACACACACACACTCACACACTATTCTGTCATTCAGTTGTAGATTCTCACCCTTCCACACAAACCCACCTGTGTGTGCATACGTGCCTGAGCACGTGAGATCCCCTAACAGAGAAAATAATTGCTTTTCATTGATTGGTGCTAGTGGTCTTTCACAGCAGCAGTTGTGGTGTATTTACTTGTTTTTAAGAACTTTAATTCCATTGTCTGTAGGATATTGAATGAATGCTCAAGACAAGAAATACGTAATGTAATAGATGGTTCTCTATTGGGTCTGACTAAATAAAAACACAGGCAGATTTCCTTGCTCCTTGTTCCTGATATATCTAAAGCCACAATGCCCACAGACACCAGACATCAACAGGCTAGCTTCTAGAAGAAAAAAAAACTCTAGTCAATCTCTATGATCTATTACAAGGTCTCTGATTGATATAGTCAAATGGTTAGACGTTGATTTGTTTATCAAGGTCAGAGTGATGCTGTGATCAGAGACTGCTCATGCCACGGCACGGAGGCACCATGCCACTTCCACACTTCCATGTGTTTGGCATGTGTTTGCCACACATCCCGTGCTGCCGAGGGCTGAACACACAGATCAAAGTGAAGATCAGACATGACACGAGTGTCCTCAGCAGCATCCTGACAGCTGGCTCAGAGGACCAGGTCCACGCCAGACTGCCAATCACTGCCACATGTGCATGCATTTGTGTGTGGCAGAAGTTAAAAAGATTTATATTTTGAGACACTGTCTTGTTATTAAAGATGTAGCCAATAGATATCAGCCAATAGATGTTATTATTGATGTTAACTATTATCCATTTTCAGTTTGTGGCTTGGTAGTGTGGTAGTAAGGAATATATTTTCACTCCTAAATGAGTAATACCAAGTGCAGCACATACCAAGTCAAGTTATGAGTCTTAAAGCAGGGCTCTACATTGGAATGGGATATTAGCAATGTATAATATGTTCAATTATACCACTGTTCCACATGTTGATTATTATTGCACCATTACATCCAGTTTTGTCATTGTATCCTAGCTTTTCCGTGGGCACCCAGCCTTTGCACTCTTGGAAATCTACCATTGTGAGCCTCTCTAAGTATCAGCTCAATATGGAGGTCAACAGCCATACTATTGTGTATGTTGCTATCCATATGACGTTTGTTTTTAGGAGTAAGTGAAGATTATGGACTGAGTGACTGTAGGGATACAGAAATCCAACCCTGGTGCACCTGCTTTATTACTGTAGGTCATAGTGGTAGTGGTGGTGATGGTGGTGTTTGACAGTTGATGGATGTCTAGGGTATGATGGTTGTGATGGTGGTGTTTGCTGAGCAAGCATCTTTGAGTCGACACTGTGAACTCTGAAGGGGGCGGAAATGAGACAGCATTACTATGGGAATCATCAGCGACGCCTGCTACATAGCTAATTAACTTCATGCTTCACAGACCTGCTACTTTCCGCCAAAAAAAGAAAAAGAATATGTTTGTGCGTGTGTATGTGTGTATGTGTGTCTGTGTGAGATGCCACAGCTGTATTCAGTTAAACACACAAGTAAAATGGCTTTCACAAAAATGAACATGTACGTTTGTCTGTGTATGTGTGTGTGTGTTTAAAAAAAACTTTTTTTCCTTCCTTTTCCTGAAATTATACTCTGTGCTTCCAAACAGATTGATAAAACAGACGATAAATCCCTGGAGGAGAGGGGAAGGATCATGATCTCGCTGAAGTACAGCTCCCAGAAGTCTGGCTTGGTGGTGGGGATTGTACGCTGTGCCCATCTTGCTGCAATGGATGCAAATGGTTTCTCGGACCCCTATGTTAAAACGTGGGTTAACTCACTGTTATCAGTCAAAGAACATAATATGCACCGTTATTCATTGTTATATTCACACCAACTACTATGAGAAAAACAAAAGAGTCCGAGAATCATCACATGTCAAATAAGGTCAGCTAATAACATCTGCTGCTACAGTTGAGTCTATTGAGCTTCTCTCCATGGTATGATCCCCACATGACAATCACAATATCAAACCTCCGCTGGTTTGACTCTAGCCATTTTGACGAGTTTTAAATATGATACAGTGAAGATTTCATTAGTCTGTAGATGAGCTGAAAAAGACTAGAAACATTTAAAAAGACTAAAACATTTATTCCACATAGTTCCTGTAAGGAGTGAGATTCAAGCAGTCTCTGATCAAACTTGGGGTTGACCTGCAGTTGAGGTTTGTTCATAATTGAAATAGTACACCATTAGCACATGCCATGCTACTCTGCCTCTCTCAGGTACAGTCGGTGACAGGACAGCCACCATGGTCGGTCTGCTATATTAGCCTTGTGCTTCCTTGATTTCATATGAGATGGGTCTTCTGATGTTGGATTTTGGATGTGCTATATTCAATTCCTGCCTAGTACAAGTACTGATGTTTTGACTGAGAAAAGAAAATAAGTCAGGTTTTAAAGTTTTAGATTTGAATATATTTAAAATGTTAAGTATCTTTCCTTATCTGTGGTCAGCAGCTGAGAGGCATGAGGTGTTTCGTTTCAGTGGCACCTCCATGGGCTTTAATTACGCCTTCTCTTCTCCACAGTATTGCCATTTGAAAGACGTAATGCGGTAGTCATTTTTAAAGTGAAGGGCCTACACCGGTTAGTCTTGGCTTCCCTTTACAAAAAGGCAGTCACATCAACAGAGTTGGGGGGACATACATTAAATCCTGTCACAATTGTAATTGCAGATGTGTCAGATAAAGTACAAAATATTGGTGTCAAAATGCATGTGTAATTCCTATCTATTTCACTAACAAGAAAACACATTGACTTATTTGGGGACCACTAAATGAGATGCCACACAGTCAGATAACTAATGCAGTTCTAGTTAATCTCAAGGCTTACAGTTGCATAGAATTGAAAAGTGGCTGCAACAGGACCACAGATTTGAACTACTGATGGATGTGGTGCCAAAGGAGGCCTCAGGAGGTTCTTCAAAATTGCTGCTGCATTACAGCAAATTATTGCTGCATTATATTCACAAGCATCTAATATAGAAATGTCAGAAGTGGACGGAGTGCAGTCACTCATAGCTGTTGGTTGTTATTAGTTCCTCCACCTCCATTTGTCCACCCCACTTGGAAAACAACAGAAGAATGCAGCCTAGTGGGAAGGGGAAACTGGAGCTGGTATATAAACACTCATTTAGTTCCTGGTGGGATTCCAGAGTTCTAGATAGAGATGTTGTAGTGCCCTCTTGTGGCTAAGAAAACTCTCCCCTTATGGTCAAACCTGTTGTCACAGGATGACCAGCTTGATGTGAATTGATCAAAGGGTTGGACAGGGGTCAGCTAACCTTGGTCCGACCTTTGTCTGTGGGTTGAAATAGATATAATTACCTTTTAATTAATTTAAATTAGTTAATTTAGTTAATTTAATTACCAATTTCAAAATCGAAAGAAAAAGTGTTAACTGTAGACCAACTGTAGTTCCAAGCTCGGTATTATAATTTAAGAATCAGAAAGAATATCCGAGGACTATCTGTAACACTGTCTCACTATTTGCTTAATGCTAAACACTGAATACTATATTGATTTTATGTGGAGAATTTTTTTTTATAATAAGCTGTAATGAGCCTTGTGGGTGCATTTGTTATGTTTTGTGCTTACAGGTACTTGAAACCAGATGAGAACAAAAAGTCAAAGCACAAGACTACTGTCAAGAAGAAAACCCTTAATCCTGAGTTCAATGAGGTACAGTCTCTCCTTCCCACATCTACCCGGCCCAACTAACAGCCTTTCATTAGGTTACGCAGCCTATTAGGCCTCATTGTTTTATTCACAATACTCTCTGACTCACTGAGCTCTGGCATTGTTGGTCTCTCAGCCTGTAAATTCTGCCATCGGTGTGTGTACGGTGCCCACTGTGGCACACAGGGACAGAAGCCTTCTCCTCCTGTCTGGGAAAATCTCCTCGAATTTACGAGAATGTATTTCATTGCTTTCAGATAGACAAACGTAAAACTCATATGTACTGTAATACATCACTCTTTTGGTTATTATCAGTGTTACACATTCTTGTGCTACTAACATATTTCTTAGGAGTATGACATTGTTTTGTGTCTAAAGAGTGCTAAACGTACCATATTGTTTTGCAGCTGTAGCCTGTTTTTATAGAGGTAAAAGCAGATGGAATTGGAACAGTTGTGCTGTAATATAGAACTATTTTCCCACTACAGTAACATGGGAATTGATTGTGTCATTTTGGATGTTTTAGTGTTTAACATCTTTGCTATTGCAGGAGTTCTTCTATGACATCAAATATGCTGACCTCACCAAAAAAACACTGGAAGTCACGGTCTGGGATTATGATATTGGGAAGTCAAATGATTTCATTGGTAAGTAGCCAGTTTCAGATTTGGCCACCTTGAAATTGTTCTTGAAATACAAATAACAAATCTGTAAAAACATGTGAACAGATGGCATATTAGCATTACGTCTGTGTGGTTCTCATGACAAAGAACACTAGAATAGCACTGTAACAGGCTAGTGGAAATGACCCGGTTCTGTATAAGGAGTTTCAGAGCTTTGAGTCTTGCTGCTCTCTGTCATCGCCAGGCGGAGTATCGCTAGGAATCAACGCGAACGGAGAGAGACTGAAGCACTGGTTTGACTGTCTCAAAAACAAGGACAAGAAAATCGAGCGTTGGCACACTCTAACCAATGAACTTCCTGGTTCTGGAATGAACGACTGAAGAAGACTCGTGAAATGTCAGCATTGGTGGAGCAAATACCCTAATTGTCCCTCGTTGTGTTGATGTGATCCCAGACTCGACAGACGTGGCATCCTCCAGCAGATTACTGGCTCAGAGATGGGTGTTGAGCCAACCTCCTCCCAGATAATAAAAAAAAAAGTTGGTTATGTTGCTCTCTTTACATTGTTTCTGTAGTCTGATGTCAGGGCTCTGCATAGATCCACAAAACAAGCGTGTCATCAAAAAAACATAGGAACCTCTAGGAAGGAAGGAATTACATAGGAACATAGGAAGTGAAAATGTACACCTCCTTTTAGAAGGCAAGGCATGATGTCAGCAATCCTTCTTTCCTCCCCGTTCTCAACTGACCAACTATTAGAATGATTTTTCCTTCAGAACTCAAGCTCAAGATTCATCTGTTGTTTACACAATGTACAGTAGGCTGCAGTTCCACATTCCTCCGCTGCCTGCTTGGTACCTAAGTACGTTGGGTGTGGACTTGAGAAAGCTCTGTGATTTTTGTACACCTCCGTGGTTTTGCACTGGTCATGTTCCTTTCAGTCAATCAGTTGTCAAAAAAAGTGAGTGATCAAGATTTGTTGGGTTTCATTTGTTTTTATATCAATTTTGTGGAGTATCTTGTTGCTTTAATGTTTTTGGTTGTTTTTTAAGGTAGAGTATAATCGAAGAACCCTGTCAATATACAAAATATATCAATTGAATGTAAATTATTAACCATTGTTTTCTATGGTGTCTAAGTGTGCACCCAAGTGCTGTATGTAACAGGGAACAGAGCACACAGACATGCTAAGTGAACAGCAGAGTCAGTGAAGGTATACAGAAAACTGATTTTGTTACCATTTCTAAATTACCGGTACAAAAAATTAGGCAAATGCCCCCACCATAGCTATGAGCTTGTCATTAAGAAATGTTAGCCACAAAGCCACGTGGCATGTAAAGGAAAGTGGACATCCATTTGCCATGTTTTACAAAGTCTTGGCTTGGCTTGACCACCATAACATACAAAATTTCAATGTGCCAAGGTCCCTGTGGAAAGTTCCTATTGTATTTGAGATTATTTGTGCTTTGTTACAAAATTGAACGCTCAAGAAAAGAAATATAGGAGACGTGGACAGCCATGACTGATATACAGTACACATTCATCACATTAAGTATTATCTCTTCTCTTCTTTTGGTTTATGTGTGAGTGTAAACATTGTGTCTTTTAATATTAACAAATATCATGTATTAACTGTTCATTTATTCGTCAGCTTCTCTGTAACTTTGTGTGTGAGTTTTAGGCTATTCTTAGAGGTTTAGACAGCTTAGCCATTTTAGCTTCTACTGCAGACATAATCGCAACACTATTCATACATGTTCATGAATTTATGTTTTATTTTATTTTTGTTATTCTTGTTTATTCTTGGTTATATTTTTACCTTATCTGGTCAGGCTCCAATCTCTTACAATCAAACAGCATGGATGCTGAATTGAATGGTTAGGAATGAGCTGCATGGGCTACTATGGCGGATTGGCAGCGCAGCGCCACAATACTGCCGGTATTCATTTGAATTGCTTTGACCACTGCAAAGCCCAAGTTGAGCTCCAGCCTGCAAGGATGTCTGTGCACCTACTCCGTACTACTACAGACTTTCTGTCTCAATGCATATTCAGTACAACAGCCACACTTGTGACACTTTTGTAATCTGTTTGCCTTTGTATTCAATCTTCAAACTACAGAAATGCATGCAATGTTCATGGTTTGTCACAAAAATGGCTTAATGTTTGATACTGCTGATTTTTCTGTGAAAAAAAAATCTGGATGCTACAAAGAATGTCAGTGTCTTTTCTTGGACAAAGTTTTTGTACCTTTAAACGCTACTGCATTGCCCGCCAGGCTGCTGTATTAACCGGAGATGTGACTGCATGTGGAAGGTCTGTCTCTGTTTTGTTCCTTTTTTAACACTCAGGCAATTGTTTGCATATTCTAGTGGTTCTCTGATGAAAAACAAAACAAACAAATGTACTCTCAACTCACCTTACTCTTGCACCAATTCTGGCTGAATTATCGTGCCTTTTCTTATGTAAGTGTGATTTTTGCACCACTCACTTTACAGTAATTCCTAGGTCTGTATTAGCTTTTAATATGGAAATGATACATATTTCTATTCCTGTCCCAATATTTGCCACGCAGTGACACATTGGCATTGTGTCATTGCACTGTGTGTTGGCAGCATTGATGGCAAAGGTGCAAGGCTGAGGTAAACGGGGGACAGATCCTGGTTTCTGGTAGATGATAGAAAGCCGTTATTGTTCAAGTAAATACAATCAAGTCCTCTTGTAACCTATTACAGCACAGCATAGGTATATAAATGTTAGTAATGAACAGGTCATATGGATGTGAGACAACTACCCAAAACCTCACAAAATCTTATTACAGCCTAGTTGATAAACATTCTGATGATAATGATCTCACATAAATCAGCAACATTGAGTACTGAGTACAACACAAGTGCTCTATCAGAAACCTGAATCTGATATTTTCGTTATGTCCTTTTCAGAGTATTATATTTCTTTTTTGTGAATGGTGTGCTATTTATGTTTGACAACAGAAACCTGTGTCTAATAAAGTAGAGAACCAATATAAAGAGAACCATGCTTGTTGTATTATTGGATGAATGCCGGTGATTCAAATGCTCTTATCAAACAAGTCTCAGATTTTCATGTTTTGTCAGCATGCATCTAAATAACCCCATGCTCTTAATACATTATCAATTTCAAGTCTTTTGTTCAGTATTTGACTAGGATATTTTTACTGGTTTTGTTGATATGAGTAAACATTACAGCTTGATTCCATTGTTGTGAAGCCGGCTTCTAAGTTCAACCGTCGTTTACTATGGTTGTTATAGTTCAAGAGCAATGATATGGAACAGTGATAAACTTTTTCATCAGATCTATTCATAGACCGATATAGACCGGTTTCAGGTCCCTAACAACCAGAATTAATAGTCACCCCATTATAATTATTATGGAGCCCTTTTTTACTTAGCAGCAACCAAAGACACAACTGGGAAATCTTTCATCTATATATATATATTTTTTTATTGACTCTATTCAAAACCCAAACAGCGAATATAGTTACAAAATGACGGAGGTATTTTCTTTTTCAGATAAAAATACATGAATAGGTTATATCTGTTTTGTGATAGGAGTTTGTGTAATATATTATAGACTACTACGATAACTAGCCATGTTGTGACATGCTACACTTCTTCTGAGGCCAGTTCATCTCAGTCAGATTCTTCCTCCTGGGCTTCAGTGACCTTGGTGCTTTCCCTTCTCTGTAGCTTCTTGGCCCCTATGGTGAGAAGCTTAAAAAGGTGCTTCAATCCCAAACGCTGTGCGTCATCCACAGGTCGGTTATTGAACCTGTCTCGGAGCTGTTTCAAGAAATTATTAAATGCATACTGTCCATCTGGCATCACACATTAAGAGTTCTTGTTAGGGAGCAACAGTGGCGGAAACGCCAAGGGTTTAACCTTTTTTCAAACATTTTATTCAAGGGCTCAAAATCTTATTTCATTAAAGTATCACTAAACTATCTCTGTACCTCAAGATTTGACCCGTTCTTTAAGCAGTACCTCACCACCTCTTCCTGGTTTGTGCACACTGCCTAAAGAAGCAAAAGTAAGACACAACTGTAGAGCACAACAGAGAATGCACTGCCCAAAAGACACATCTGTACTCAAAAAGGTATTGACATGTACCACATGTAAGGGAGTTCTGCCATCAAGATCAGCAAAATTAAAGCTGACTCCAGCTAATTTCCAAGCTTCCATCTGTTCAGTATCTCCCAGGTACGCAAGACTATAAAAAAGAGAGTATGTCATTTGAATGCAATATGTTCTTGCAAAAGTATGCTAATAAAGTCGTAACATGCAATTGAAAATGATTTAATATATCAAGATAAAAGATGAAGAGGAGAGAAATTAAATCTGTGAGGAAAATTGGATTGTAGTTGCTAATTGCAAACACGTTGTTGTTCTTCTCACCAACACATCTCTGCCCCTAGATCCGGCTCGGACATCTCTAACAGGGCTCCTTCATTGACCAAAAACTTCACTACCTCATAATTTCTGAAAAAACAATATTATGACATGAACATTTATAACTGTCACTGATCTCTACCAAACTTTCTTTAAAAATTAAACATATACTATACTGCTGTAAGAATATAATTTAAATGAGCAAACAGCATTTGTGCTATGTGGTGCTGCTGTATGCTTCAGTGCTGTGCCGTTCTTCTTACTGTGAATACTGTTACATATGGAGTGAGGTGTGAAAATGATTATTCCCTGTGGACATTAAAATATCTATCTATCTATCTATATTAGAGAGGAAAACCTTGGAGATATCTATGTCTTACTTGAAACGGATTGCATCCATAATAGGGGTTCCTTCTGAATTATCTCTGGCATTGACATCTGCGCCTTTACTGATAAGATATTTGACCGTCTCCACATCACCCTCACCAGCTGCAAGATGTAGGGGAGTCCTCCCACGATTATCCGGAACACACACATCTGCACCCTTAGACACACAGACAATAATGTTCATTCAAATTATGAAAAGACAAATAATCAAACTCAAAAAAATACAATATCCACAAATATTTAGAACTGCGACTGCAACTTATATGTCACTTGATAGTGTTTGGTATGTGTATTGCAATATTTGTGAATATATTAAAGGAACCGCATGTAAGAAATGTATTTCAATTAATCATAAAATGGCCCTAATATGTCACTAGACATTAAGAAATCATGTTCATTTCAAATACTTATATCACCGACAACAGTAGTCCGGCCAGGATATTGTCATTTAAAAAGTGAAGTTGCAGCCCTCAACTGATGTTGTTGTGTTTTGTCATGTCATTCTGTGTTTTGGCCTGTTGCGCCACCCTCCACCTATCTACTAATCACAAAGTCAGTAGTGTTTCGGCATCCGGGTTGGCAACCTTGAGTCAGGGGGGAGGGGTAGGGGATACACCTCTCTACAGTCATTTGAAAGTGATTGCAGTACCAGTTTTGGCCACAATCTTACATATGGTTCCTTTAATGTTAGCCTAAATTATGACATGACTGTAACATGTGGCTAGATGGACCAGTATTAACTAAACTGTTATTTATATGTCATTATGTGAAAAATAATCTTTTCAATTTCAACATTACCTCTTTCAGATGTGTTTGCATTGAAACAATGTCCCCTTGTAAAGCTGATGCATTCATAAGCATTGGAAATAGTGCAAGTTGGCACACCCTCATCTCCTAGGAGTTGATAAATATGAATGGAAGTTAGGTGGTTTGGGGCCTAACATGAACTTTGAACTACATAGGTGTTTATCTACATATGGAAGTGTATCTATGTTTCTAGGGTCCAGTCATTGGTTTCTAAGAGAAAAATGTCCATTAAAATTAATACACATAAGCGTTGTGTTCAACCAGACTTCATAGGCGTAACCCTCCACATTGGACAAGTTCAAATATTCAATGAATTATATTATCTTTTTATAGTGGATGGAATCCACTATCTTGAAATCTCCTGGCTTCTTCTTATTACAGCGCATTAAAATGCACTGTACTGTTCTTCCTAGTCATCTTATTATTATTACAGTGCATGAAAATGCACTACTGTTCTTCCTAGGCTTCTTCTTCTTATTACAGTGCATGAAAATGCACTGTACTGTTCTTCCAAGGCTTCTTATTAAAGTGCATGAAAATGCACTCTACTTTTATCCAATTTATTACAGTGCATGAAAATGCACTGTACTGTTCTTCCTAGGCTTTTTATTACAGTGCATGAAAATGCACTGTACTGTTCTTCCTAGGCTTCTTCGTATTATAGTGCATGAAAATGCACTGTACTGTTCTTCCTAGGCTTCTTCTTCTTCTTCTAACGCAATTAATGCAGCTTCAACCGCTTAACGTAGAAACTTCATTCAAACTCTGTTACGTAGGTCTTACTTAGGACATCTGTGCTATGTATTTTTCAGCTTTGTAACTTTTATACTTTTTAAACTATTAATTAAAAACTGTTCAAAATTTCCCCATAGACTTAACATGGGCTGATGACATCACAATAGAGCCGTTAAGCAATTAGAATCCTATGGCAGGTGTTCAGGCCACCTGGATCAACTGCCAGTCTCAGGCTTTAACCCTTAAAGGTGTAGTTTTTGAACATTCTAAGTTCCGCAACAATTGAAGGTTCTAAAATTCTATGTTGAATTCAATGAACCCAGATATTCTTTAGAATGTTAATTTCCCAACATTCCCGTCACACCGGTGTGACGGAACTCCTTTAAGGGTTAAGCATACAAACTGGCCCTATTAAGACTACACATCCTGTTCAACTGCTTCCTCTGCCAAAAACTGTTTCAAAATAAAAGTCCTCATTACAATATTTCATTGTTAAACAATTTAACCCTTTAAACTACTGAACTTTTTAACTGTTCAGCCATTGTAACTGTTACTTGTCATCAACTATGACTCCTACCCACTGTAGCTAGTTAGCATGATTAGCATAGTTAGCATGTTAGCATTGTTAACATTGTTAGCATTGTTAAAATTTTTAGCAAAACTACTAAAAATGATTAGCTAAGTTAGCTAAGTAACATGGTTAGCATAGTTAGCATGCTAACATGATAGTTAGCATTTTTAACAAAACTGCTAAAAATGATAAGCTAAGTTAGCTAAGTCACATGGTTAGCATAGATAGCATGCTAGCATGTTAACATGCTAGTTAGCATAGTTAGCATAACTGCTAAAAATGATTAGCTAAGTTAGCTAAGTCACATGGTTAGCATAGTTAGCATGTTAGCATGCTAATTAGCATAACTACTAAAAATGATTAGCTAAGTTAGCTAAGTAACATGGTTAGCATAGTTAGCATGTTAGCATGTTAACATGTTAGTTAGCATAGTTAGCATAACTGCTAAAGATGATTAGCGAAGTTAGCTAAGTCACATGGTTAGCATAATTAATTAACATGTTAGCATGCTAATTAGCATAGTTATCATAACTAATAAAAATGATTAGTTAGGTTAGCTAAGTCATATGGTTAGCATAGTTAACATTTTAACATTGTTAGCATGCTAGTTAGCATAGTTAATTGGTTAGCATTATTATCTTTGTTAACATAGTTAGCATAACTACTAGCAAACATTGGAGCCATTCCAACTGTTAGTTATCGTCAACTATCTGCCTAAATAATTTAACCATTTCAATTATCAACCTATTTAACTGTTCAGTCATTCCAACTGTAGTAAACCTTATCTACCAAGCAAATAATTTAACCATATGAACTCATCATATTTTTGCATTTTCATGCACTGTATTTCTTTCAGGAAATGCTTTTCTAGTTCTTATTTTTCTTCTTCTAACGCAGTTAATGCAGCTTAAACCATTTAACGTAGAAACTTCATTCAAACTTTGTTACGTAGGTCTTACTTATGACATCCGGGCTTTGTATTTTTCATCTTTCTAACTTTTATACTTTTTAAACTATTAATTATTAACTTTTAAAAAATCCCCATTGACTTAAAGGAACACGCCACCCAAAATCAGTAGTGATATATGTTCTTACCGTAACTTTCACGAGTTGAGTCGTACCTCTCCCGCGTCGGTAGGTGCACTCAAACGCTCTGTCGCGCTGTGTTAGCATGTTGCTATGCTAGCGGGTTCTGCCGTGGCCGTAGAGAGAGGCACATAGCAGTATTCAAACACCTCCACGTTTTACCTACTTAAATACAGTTGCACGAGTAGTTGATGAAAAATGTTAGGGCACACAACATGAAATGTGACGATTTTCCAAGCGAATAAACATGAGAACTACAATGTGTGGCGCAATAGCACTTGGGAGTACTTCGACCTAGCGTGGTAATATTATTACCACCTAATTGTAGATCCTATCCACCACAGAGTTTAGAATCCATGCTGGATCGACCCTCAGCCTCTCCCTCCCCTCTGAGCGAGAGAGGCACACACACTAGAGATGCGCTGATGGGCTATTATTTCAACCATAACTGCATAGCAAAACTTATCATCCATCAGCCATCCATCAGCACCAAAGTTTGTTGACCAATTTTCAAAACTGCACCTGCCCACCATCCGCTGGTTGTTTTAATGTAGGCTATATGGGTGATGCAGCGCTGCTGACGTGAGGCTAGAAAGCCCTTGCCTGTTCTAGAAAGACTGATCTAATGCAGCATATATATTAAAAGGCAAAAGTCGTACATTGGCTAGGCCTATCCCCAGAATATCAGCAGCAAACTCAGTCTCTGTCGCGCAAAACAGTCTCCAAATAAAACGCACATCGGCCTGTTGCCTATTCTGCCAGCTTGTGACAATATATCGTCCAAAATGCTTGATTGCATTGCATTCTCCACATTTTTAGCTAAATTTTCATGTACCACATCAGCATTTTTGTTCAGTGAATCTTTTGTAAATTGCTTTACAATTACCGTCGGGCCCTTGTCAGCAGACTTCGGCTTGCCTCTTGCCATATTCACTCCTTGTCTTCCGATGTCATTTCTGAGTCATCTACAGATGTTCACCTCCCTAAATAGAACCAACTTCAACCTGTGTTATATCCTAGATGAGACTGCCTGGGTTATTTTGTTTAGATATTAGCCTATATATAAAACACATAATTGTAGCCTACCATTCAGGGAATTTAAGTGCGAGATGTTCAGAACATAAGAGCTAAAACTTCTACAAACTCACTAACATCCACAGCGGAAAAAGAAGGTAAGAAAAATAGTCGGAAAACTTAGATGTGTAAGGCAAGCAAGCAAGTTTGGCGGTTGTTACTAAAAATGTGAACATGCACGTTGCATTGTTGTGCGGTGGACTTTCAGAATGAATGGAGTCGGAGTTTCTTTAATATCGAGGCGTCATATTTGTCCGATGGCCTGCTATAAAATGAATTGCGATGTCTGTCTGAAAAAGACGCGCTCGTGCAGTCAAAATGAATGGGAGTCTTCAGAACAGGCTTGTCAGTCAACCTGACATAACAGTGTGTAAAGTAGCCTATAATGTGAAAGGATTTCTTTCTTTTTGCAAAAAATAAAGTACAATAGGCATTAATTAGTAGGCCAGGAGCATGCTGAAATTATGTGGCAAATTGCGTTTTTTATTACAATGATAAAATTGTAAAAGGACGTGACCGAAGCTGAGGCAAGCCAGGCAAATAGGCCTATAGGCCCGACGGTAATTGTAAAGCAATTTACAAAAGATTCACTGAACAAAAATGCTGATGTGGTACATGAAAATGTAGCTAAAAATGTGGAGAATGCAATGCAATCAAGCATTTTGGACGATAAATTGTCACAAGCTGGCAGAATAGGCAACAGGCCGATGTGCGTTTTATTTGGAGACTGTTTTGCGCGACAGAGACTGAGTTTGCTGCTGATATTCTGGGGATAGGCCTAGCCAATGTACGACTTTTGCCTTTTAATATATTTGCTGCATTAGATCAGTCTTTCTAGAACAGGCAAGGGCTTTCTAGCCTCACGTCAGCAGCGCTGCATCACCCATATAGCCTACATTAAAACAACCAGCGGATGGCAGGTGCAGTTTTGAAAATTGGTCAACAACTTTGGTGCTGATGGATGGCTGATGGATGATAAGTTTTGCTATGCAGTTATGGTTGAAATAATAGCCCATCAGCGCATCTCTAGTGTGTGTGCCTCTCTCGCTCAGAGGGGAGGGAGAGGCTGAGGGTCGATCCAGCATGGATTCTAAACTCTGTGGTGGATAGGATCTACAATTAGGTGTTAATAATATTACCACGCTAGGTCGAAGTACTCCAAAGTGCTATTGCGCCACACATTGTAGTTCTCATGTTTATTCGCTTGGAAAATCGTCACGTTTCATGTTGTGTGCCCTAACATTTTTCATCAACTACTCGTGCAACTGTATTTAAGTAGGTAAAACGTGGAGGTGTTTGAATACTGCTATGTGCCTCTCTCTACAGCCACGGCAGAGCCCGCTAGCATAGCAACATGCTAACACATTCGCGCCGCGCGACAGAGCGTTTGAGTGCACCTACCGACGCGGGAGAGGTACGACTCAACTCGTGAAAGTTCCGGTAAGAACATATATCACTACTGATTTTGGGTGGCGTGTTCCTTTAAGCATACAGTCTCATTCTATTAAGACTACACATCATGTTCAACTGTTTCCTCTGTCCACAACTGTTTCAAAATAAAAGTCCTCGCTACAATAATTCCCTATTAAATAATTTAACCATTTAAACCATCCTGCACCTGTATCAACTTCCAGCTGCTCATCTAGGCCCTATCAAAGAGCCAGTTCAACTGATTGATTGATTGATTAAACTATTAATTAAAAACTATTAGGCCTTTATGACATCACAGCAATTATAATCCTGTGCCAGGTGCCCAGGCCACCTGCATCAACTGTCAGTTTCTCAGGCTTTAAGCATACAGTCTCATTCTCTTAATATAAGACTACACATCCTGTTCAACTGTTTCAACTGTTCAGTCATTCCAACTATATTAAACCTCATCTACCTAGCAAATAATTTGACCATTTAAACTATCCACCTATATTAAACCTCATCTACCTAGCAAACAATTTAACCATTTAAACTATCCACCTATTTAACTGTTCAGTCATTCCAACTATATTAAACCTCATACCTTGCAAATAATTTAACCATTTAAACTATCCACCTATTTAACTGTTCAGTCATTCCAACTATATTAAACCTCATCTACCTAGCAAAAAATTTAACCATTTAAACTAGCGTTTCTCAACGGGGGCGGTACCGCCCCCCTGGGGGCGTTTGAACACCGTCGGGGGGCGTTGTGAATGAGATAGCTGAGAGGGGGGCGATCAGGCACAAATGGGGGGCGTTGATCACTGATATTTATTATAATGTTTAAGCATTACATTTGTTTGTTTTGACACGAAATGGAATGATTTGTGCCTGGTGGCTCCGTCTAGTTTCCTCCTTAGAGCGCTCCGCTCTAGAATCTTTGTTAGAATCGGCCGAAGATTCTACAGTGGAGCGCTCTAGGCTACTGGCATGTCATTTCCATGGCAACATCTATAAACAAATTCAGCAGACTGACCGCCGCAGAGCGGGTTGACGGCTCCTGACGGCTGCAACAGTCGAACCCTGCTTCGTGGGTTAAAATTACATATCCAATCAAAATGTACACAAGCACAATTACGTAGGCTATACATATTTTTTTAATATCAAAACTTAAAAAACAAAGCAAACAAGAAGAAATGCCCATGCTCTTAATGATAGGCTCTTCAGGCAGCTGTGTGGCAAGAATGATGAGGCCTTCGAGCGTCTGTTGCTCCACACCGAGGTGCGCTGGCTCTCCAAAGGCACACATGGTCTGCGTTATCCGCTGCTGTGGGAGAAGACTTGTGTTCTTCTTCTTGCTTTCCCCACATCCTACCTCGTAGAGCAGGGATTCAGCCAAGCTCTCCAATTGCAGACCAAGTACCGCAACCGTCTGAATTTGGTAGACTCCGGTGCGCTCAGGCTGAAGCTGACGTCTGTGTGTCCTGACGTTAAAAAGCTGGCAGCTAGCCACCAAGCACAGGGCTCACACTAAATTAAATTCCTTTTTACTAGTTTGTTAATTTCTGTGGCTGAATGTCCATTTCATCGAAGTTCTTTGCCTCAAATTACTATTTTTCTTGTTTAAAATTGGCGACAGGCTGTTGCCGTCGTCTTCCCCCGCCTTCAGTTAAATAACGGCGATTTCAAATTTTATTTTATAGGACTGCTAATCAGCTTAATTGAGTGCGTGACCGAACGATATTGTCATTGGTCAAAGAGGCATGCTGTTCACATGATTGATTGATGTTAAAATGTCTGTTACCAGAGACCTGCATTAATCTCTGGTTTTGCGTTTTGAATGTGCAAATACATACTTTCAAACTTCCCCAATTCTTGTGCAATGTTTTTCCCTTATTACTAATGAACTGGAACAAGTAGACCACACACAAAACATAAATGAAGTATTATCAAGAATTTGATCATGTTCCACAGATCTGGCCAAACAGCATTCAAGCACAAAGCCTTGGCTACTCACTCAAGGTCTTATCTCAAACTGCAGATCATAGACAGAGAAAGCATAGGCCTACTGTATACTTTGGGTACAGAACACAGTTGCATGTCCAGTGTACACGGAGAATGACAGTGTCTTGGAGCGGCCGCAACCCCGCAACTCCACTTTCAACGTCATGATTCCGACAGATACGCCTCTGCTTTTTATCTGGTGGTGGTGGAGTTGACCGGACATCTAAGGCTTCAGACGTTACCAATTTTATCTTCATCCATCGCGTCTGGCCTCTGAAAAAACTTTTAAGGCTACTCTGCCTGGGCCTGGCCATGTTTGAACCGCCTCACTCATTTGTTCGTTGTTTAACATAAGCGTGCGCTTCCTATTTGAAATGTTTCCTATTTGAAATGCAGCAGGCTATGCGTCTTGTTTAATAGCTTTCAAACGGTAGAGCCTGTACATTTAAAAACATAGCCAGAGGACGTATTGCTTTAATATAGGCTTACATTTTAAGGCTTATTCTCAAATTCAGATTGCGTTAGGGGGACGGGATTATTAGCCAATTTCAATCGGACAATTTGACCGGAGAGATTTAATTTTGTCGGACATTTAATTTTTTTTCCGGCCAATGTCCGGTTATTACCGGACAACGGAAACCCTGGTGTAAGGTTAGCATGCTTTCCCCCTCGTGGGGGGCGGTAACCTTTCCGAACGTCTTAACCGACTGTATGTATTGGGGAGATAATCGTTAATCGAATCGAAATCGAATCGGACTGAAAAAATGAATCATTAGATTAATCGATGCATTGAAAAACTAATCGCTAGATTAATCGTTTAAAAAATAATCGTTTATCCCAGCCCTAGATTCAATGTTTTTTTTTTTCAGGAATCTCCCCACCAACATTAAGCCAGCAGCTTTCCATCCACTATTGTAATTCCTCTGGCATTACATTCTAGTTTATTATTAGGACAACAGCAATTAAACACAACAACATTAAAGGGACACCAGGCAAGCCTGATGCTTTTTCTCTACGAAACTCCCCCTCGCTCGGTCTGAAGCTCTTTTTTTGTTCTTTGCATCTTCCGTCAAGGGTTTTCGCTGCTTCTTCGCCGGCTCTGCCATTATACACACGTTTGCAACAATCGCTAGCGTTTCGTTAGCCTCCCTCTGTGCTGTGGATGCAGGATGGAAAATGAAACTGCTTCGGTCGCCGGGTACGATACACTGAACTTGTAAGCGGGATATTCTTCCTACAGGCAGTAGGGGCGGGCGAGAGAGTCTTCATTCGCCCTGTAATGAGTCATTTAACCAGCGATCTTATCCACCATAATATTTTTCAGTGTCTATACAGTAATAATCTTCTAACTGTGAAAATGTCAGACCCTATTTTGCCTTATTTAAAAAAATCGAAATTGCTCCTTTTGTTTCATAAACGAACTACAAAAAAGCCACGTGACTTTACCCTTCGACATTACTCACGGTAGCATGGTTTGTTTATTAGCCTGGTTAGCATTGCCACTTAACACTTACTGCCAGCTCTTCATGTGAGTAGAAGCACAACACCAGTTATCTAGACATAAAGGTTATCACCACGCGGTTTACATCACCTTCCGTTATTACAAAAATATGTAAGCCAGTTAAGCAAATTGCCGTATTGATCAGTTAGAGATTAAGCGCCCAAACCTGTGACGTCACATGCAACTGTAGTTTGTTATCACCATGTTACGACAAAAACTCAAAACAATTCAACTGATCCTAAAAATAAGGTATGACCACTTGAAGCAATAGAGGTGACCCCAGTGCCTAACATATGGAAGGCATTAAATTAAGATCCCAATGTGCACCGAGATATATTTTTTCTAAAAAAAAATCCCATCCCCTCCGCTAAACTCTAGGAATGCAACCACTAGATGGCGATGAGATTACTTTCCCTCCCTATAGAGTGTGCCAGTGACTTCCGTTTTACTTCCGCTACAAGGGACCTGTCTTTTAAAAAAATATGAACGGGAGTTAATGGAGAGATAACAATTATTTTTTGGTCCAGTTTGAATTGTGCCACGAATTTCACATATGATGTGTGTGAATTTAAAAGATAATTTTTCACGTCAAGAAAGTACTGTTGTTCGATAGACTTCAAAAGTTATGTTGGTTTTGTACGAATCCGCTCAGTGGACTACATCTCTCGTCTCGAACGATGTACGTCACCAACGTAATGAAACGATAAGATTAGAAGCTAGCTGATAGCTGTTATGCTAGTTAATGGTTGCATCTTGCTGCCTGCTGTCACTTAACAGTATGTAATGTACAGTCTATGGACGAATACAACTTACCTGATGTGTTTAATCCTCTGACTCATGGTATTTTCATCGGCAAGGAAAGCCCAATTGACCAATAAGACCTGTTGCTGGTATGCTTGTACATCTAGTGTGGCTGTGAATGAGCTAACGTCACTAGCGCGACTGATGGGTTTGTAGTCGTTGGAATTACGATCTTTCACAATGTTGTAATTCAATAGTTACGAAACAAACTGCAAATGTCTTTACATGAAAAATTGTCTTTAAAATTGACAAACATCATATGGGTAATTCAAGGCACAAGTCAACCGGGACCAGAAAATAATTTCTTTTTCGCCATAGACTGGCGTTCAAAATTTTTTGAAAGATAGGTCCCATGGAGGCAAGTGGAAGTGGCGTCACTTGCACACTCTATAGCATTACCAGAGCCCGTCTACGGAGAGCCTTGCCACTCCGTATTAAGTCCCATTGTACCGAATTTTGGTTGCAGTTCCACCAGAGTTCCACTGGGGGCGATCGCCATGAGTGCAGAATGAATGGGAGTCAATGGAGCTAGACGGCTAAATTTGCCTCTTTCACCTGATTGTCGTTGACAAATCTCAGATTTGATTGTAGTTTGTATAACTTCAACATGGGTTATAGGTCAAAAGTTGAATGAACGAGTACTTATGTCCTTTTGATTTCTTACAGGTTGGGTCGTTGTTGCCCATAACACGCTAGCATTGTGCTAATGAATGACGTCATTGACACGTTTGAAAGGCTTTTTAGAACAATTAAGTGACGTTAAAAAATATAATACTCAACCAAGTGTATTTTCTTTGCCTCCCCTTTCGAAAACAATATTCAAATTACTTGGAAAAAAATTATATCCCGAGAAAAGTGGATTTTGAGGGGTACAGCTCCATAGACCTCCATGCATTCTGCACTCGTGGACGAGCGCCCTCATGTGGAACCACAGAAGGAACTGCAACCAGTTCAGAACAGTTTAGAAACCGGAAGTTTTCCGAGAGTGGCAGTTCTCCCCTTATTAGACATTCTCTGGCATTACACATTAACGACCTTGGCCATGTACCAACATGCTGGATTTTGGGAGTAGCAGCTAGCTGCTAACGTTAACCGTTAACGTTTGGTATCTATATCATTCATGCTAAAACAGCAGAACATTATGTAAACATTTAGTTGGAAAACCAGGACGCTGAAATCAACGGTAACGATAGTTACGCTTGAAAAGCTAAATTACCTTTATTAACTAGCTTAATCAGTTCAGTATCAATGTGATGTCAACTTTAAGGTAGCAGCTAGCTGCTATCCACACTAATATGTCGCTGCTACAAGTCACACATATGGCATCAAACTACATACCCTCTCCTTGTCATCGGTCCCTAACCAACCAAGGCGTAAAGACGATGCCACAGCAGACAAAAATCTATATTGCTCCTCATCTGTTTGCCTTGCAAACCTGCCTGAAATA
This sequence comes from Alosa pseudoharengus, assembly GCF_046254945.1. Taxonomy (NCBI): domain Eukaryota; kingdom Metazoa; phylum Chordata; class Actinopteri; order Clupeiformes; family Clupeidae; genus Alosa; species Alosa pseudoharengus. The sequence goes on from NW_027468870.1 coordinate 38,592,593, forward strand.
ATTCCCATTTTAATAGTTTCAGAGTTGAAATTAGCTAATATTATGCGTTCTTTTTAATGTTTCTTTGACCTTGAAAACACTGAACGTTATGTCTCGCGCTGTCTGCGCAGGTTCTATAGATGTCTGAAGAACCGCATGTCTGATATGAATAAGCAAAGATCGCGCTTGAACCCTCTCTGGCCACTTTAGATAGGCCTACGTCTATTCATTAAATAACTGAAGGTGTACTACTATATTAACCTTTTTAAGGTGTTCGGGTCTGTGGGACCCGTTTTAATTGTTTGCTAAAAGAAAAAAATATGCTATTTATTATTGCTTCTAACTGGCCTGGCGAAGAACATAAAAAATAGCTCATTTTCAATGACTGCACACGGTAGGCCTACACCTCTGGTACACCCCCTATGTGTGGGAATGTTGTCTTTCTGCACGGCTACTATTCCCACACAACGTTACAATTTTTTTTACATTTCAATCACTTTCACCCATAGACTGTATAGATATACAGTCTATGCACCTGGTCTGATTTTTTAAATAATGGAATTTATTAATTTTCTCAGAAAAAAACGAAAATTATCATATAATCATAATGTGATCTCACAGACGTAAATGGAAAATATGAACCATAATGTATGTATATCATTAGTGATTGAGCTAAAGTAAACATTAAGTAGCCTTATTTTTACATACATGGCTTTATTGATTTAAAGTAGTGTGAGTCCACCAGACCCGGGAACATCTGATGTGTAACAAAAATATGAACACTGATTTAATTTAACAAGGGTTAAATTAAATCAGTGTGTTTTGGTCTTTTAAAAATACCGAACAATGTCGGAAACTTGACATGACTGAAGACAACTTCTCTTTTCCTTTTTCCTTTTCCTCTGACAACTAAGCAACCAATGACCATACATTCAAATCTGAATTAAAATGTGAATGTATTTCTTGCAGTGGCCGAAACGGGATATAATTGTGTATAGTGTCAAAAATGACCGGGCCCGGATTATAATGTGTGGTCGGGTCTAATAAGGGTGTGGTGGTGGTTGGTGGATCCAGAGTGCATCTGTGATGTGTGGTTGGTGAATCTACAAGTGCCGTAAACTGCCAAAACGTGTCGCACATGGTCGCACTATAAAAACTGGACGTAATTCCTTCCATGTCTCATTCTCGTGGCCTTTGCAAGAGTAAGGAGCCTCAATTGGAGCTGAGGAAAAGGTGAGCTATTGAGCTTTGATATTTAGTCGTTTTTTAGCATCACAACTTTAGATGACGTTAAATTGTTTTACCATATGATGTGTTAAACCAGTGCAGATTCATTTATTCCACTCATACTTTGGTAAATTGTGAAAGCCACATGGGTTATTATCGCACAACTCGGCTAGCTAGCTCGCTGTTAGCAGAATTCATGGCGAGTTGCCACAACGTTTTAAAAAGTGTCTGTCTTGGTTTTATTTGTCGGAGCATTGTGTTCGCTAGTAAACAGGTAAAGTTAACTAACGTTAGCAGGTGTTTATATCGGCTGTACTGTGGCTAACTATAACGTTAACTAAAGTTGAACACAAAGCCTGAATGGTGTCGATGAGCGGTGCCATGCATTCAACTAGTTGAAACGTGGCATTTTGTAGTAAATACCACGTATGGCGCATGGCTAGATTATGCTCAGGTTTGCTTTCATTGCTACACATCATTGTAGTGGTGACAATGAGGCCTGAAACAACCTTTTCCAGTTTCCCGCAAATGCAACGCTAGGCGATGCTAAATTGGCCTGTTAGGCCTGTTAGCTCTGGTGGCTAACGTTAACTTGTTCTAATTGCGTTAATAGCTTGAATGTAACTGTTAATGCTTTACTTCAAGTGAAGAGTGGACATGTATCTTTACAGTTTTACTGTAACGTTGTTTACGTTTTACATTTCAGGATCTTTTTCATGCAAGGCCTTAAAGTAAAGCCATGGCTTATCTCATGGCCTCTACCACGCTGTACCCTCGTGCTGTCCAGAGCGCAGCGTCATGAAAATAGTTTCATTGGCGACCCTGGAGCCTCTTCAAATATGATTACGTTTGTGACCAAGTGATTGAACCTGCTCAGAAGTATGTCTGCAAACAGCAAACGCCTCCTCCAGGTAATCATGCTGCCTTGTGCTCGTCAAAGTCTGGATTTCCAAGTGAAACGTTAGAAATCACAAGTCTTGCTCGGAGCATTTAACAAAATGGCAAGTGTTTTTTCTGGTGTCTGCCTGACTATGAAGCTCAAATGAAATGAGTCAAGTGAGAAAGATTTAGGCTTGTGATGGGCTACTCATTTAAGCATGTTTGCTTTGAATATCGTTCTTATATGATATGGACAGATTGCAATAATGACAGCTGAAAGTTCACTAAATCGCTTGATCACCAAGTCCATATGAACTACAGTTGAACCATAAATCAAGTTTACCCACTTTTGCACATTCGCATAATTGCAATATTTCCAATTGCACTTGAAGGCTTCATTTGGGCATCTTTGTATCTCCAGCATAGCAGCACCGCACCAGTCAGGGTCTTGTTTGTAGGCTGGGAGACTGGATGCAGTGCTAATAGAATTGAGTGTTCTCTTGCAACCCACTGTTGTGCGTAAGTCATAACAGTGTTACTTATGAGAACCAACACGCCATGTATGCTCTGTACTTTTAATGGCTGTTACAGTGCTTAGTTTAGGCAGTCATATCATGACTTGATTTGTGTCTCAGGTGTGAGGACATGGCTACTTTGAGGACAAATTGAGAAAGTCCTTACCAACTTTGCAAATGTAAGTACTTTCACATGATGCCAGATTTGTTGCCACTGAGATAAATGATGATTATTATGTTCAACTGCTCTGACTAGTGTGACAGACAACAAGTGTATCCTGAATATTCTCCAATTGATTTGTAATTTAAGCCAAGAGGAATTTGATGCATTTTTTAATGTTGTGTAATGTGTCTTCACAGGCATGTTGGAGAAGTTTCTTGAAAAGGTGGGTAAATGCATTACTACTTAGGGAGAAGTAGTAGAGTACTGGTAATGATGGTAAAACAGTGGGGATTAACTAAATTTGCACCATGCCACCTATAAAATATTTTGAACACAATCGCCTTGTGGTGGTTGCCATTATTGTAATTTCTAGAAATGAAGCCGAGGTCTATCCCGATGGACCCCTCTCTGTAGGGTCTTATCGTTGGAAACGCCTCGAACATAAACATCTGTGGTAACCCATAGTCCCATAGTTGTTACAATCAACCTTGTGGGCAAAAAAACTGCAGGACAAGCTTTTACATAAAAAAAAAAAAAAAAAAAAAAGCTTCTACATAAACATACATGTAAATGTGTCGAATATGGTTTCCTATCATTGCCCCTTGAGTCTTGACTCCCTCTGTGATTGTTACAGGTATGAGCTTGAGTGACCAGCAGAGGGTGCTGCCTACTTCCTGGTAAGATTGGCCTTGGCTATTTCCTGTTTGTGGCAATGCATTTTCTATTCTCCTGCTAAGCACTGTTGTATCTGCATCCAGTTGTGTATCTGGCTGGATTGTTCATTTAGCAGTGCAAGAGCATTTGGCATGTGCTGTAATGGTTTCTGAGTTTGCTTTACTTGGGGATCCATGTCACTATGCCTACACTTTCCTTAAATATATTGCTGCATCAATCTTGTGTGTTGCCAATCAGTTAGACCTCAAACTTTCTCTTTTTGCCCTCTTTGTAGCAGCAATAGATTCGCACTGAGAATCTGGAGGTCGTCGGAAGTCGACGTAAGTTTTTAAATCTTATCAAAAAATAAACTCCACTGACTGACCCCAGCTGTTCCAAAAGTCCTTGCTCCTTGCTGTAGCCTCTGTACTGGGTAGTGCACAGCGCTCCTACTGCACTTGGTGTGTCTGCGCTTCAGGCATCTGCCTAGAACTCTGCTGAGACGTACATACATCCCTCTGATTGATCTTCCATGAGTGACCCTGCAGCCTGGCTTGGAGTAGTGGTATGTGAGGCCACCAGTGGAGCAGTGTCAGGGTTTTGCTGCATATCCAGCTCAGCCACCACCAGCACCATAGTCATATATATTAATTTTGGCTACTTTTTCTTAAATTACGTATTTGTGTTCAAATGACTTCTGTCAGTTGGTCATATACCAAGGCTTTTAGGAAGCACTGTTCCTAATTTGCTGTGGACTTGACCATAAAGTAAACCCCATTCCAGTGAGCCATTCCAGTCTGTTGCTTGAATGACTTGCAGGAAACAGTGATTAAAAGTTCACTTTGAGCTTCTTGTGGAGCCTTGATGAGCTCTAATATTTCCCTTTAACCCTGTTTAGGTGTTGCTGGTTTGTATGTCCTTCCTGGGATCTGGGCTTCTTGATGTTTACGGAAAGGTGAGCAAATTACCTTTTGTACAATGGATCACTTTCAAAGGGGGTCAGCCATGGTGCTATTCAGGCGATCCTTAACGCGTTGGTCCTATATTGATGCTGCATGAGACATGTGCAGGTTTTGTATGTACTAAACCTGTTGTCCCAGTGGCAACATGCATATTTCTCAATATTATTTATGTTGGTGTTATGCTAGTTTAAAGATCTTGCAGCAGTGGTATGTGGTATATGCCTTCTCTAAATTGTTTTCCTTAATTTCAGATCAACTTTTTTTTTTTTTTTTTACTCAAGTGGAACTTTGATTCCTAACCTGGATGGACTAGATGCAACCAGAAACCCAGTCAGAGCCAGTTGTGTCATTTCCACCCTGAAATTCTCATACCTAGTTCTTTACAGTCATGTTATGTTGCAACATCTACCCACTGTACCCTTTCAGAATGTTTAGGGCTGTCTGCAAAACTTGATTGTTTATAATTTGTGCATATTGAGTCTTTGAGGCAACATGGGATCCAGTGGCTGACCAAGTCTTTAACATGGATGCCATGCAAGTATACCTGGATGATTAGTTGTTAATAAATAAAGGAACATTGGAATGGAAAGTATATTTGAGTAGCACTGAGGTGTGTGTGTGTGTGTGTGGAAATATATATATTATTCATCAGTCTTGTATTGTAATGTTGGTGAGACCCAGAGTTTGTCGGTGTTTATCATTTGAAATTAAACTCTGCTCACTCAGCTGTTGTCTGACTCTTCACTTGACTTCTTGGATGACCATGTTCTTACTTTCAGCTCAAAGGCACTGAAATTAACCTACGCTTGCGTAGGCCTTTTGGACCTGTTGTCAATGCATGAGCTAGTCCACATGGTACATTTAGAAGTGCCGGCTTGGTCTAGCTGCCTGCACAATGAGAATTTGTTCCTGCGCTGTTTCTTTTAGGTGATCTCTGCCAAATTCAGTGGTTCTCAGGATTTCATATATGGGTCATAGGAAAGAGATTAAAGGATCCCCCTCAGTGAACTCCGCATTCACTTAAGATCCTCATTTGATGTCAACCTGAACTTGTTGGCAGCTAATATCATCGGGTTAAGCTTTGCTAAGGTTTTTATGCAGGTGCTGGTTGTAATGTATTTAAATGATCTCTCAAACACAAGATTACCACACAAATGATGTCTCATCACTGTAGTTGGCCTTGTGGACCCAATATAAAATAAGTTGTCATTCTTCATGCTAGAAACAAACATTTGTTTAACTGCCTCCAGCAACTCTTGTCATGCATCACTGGTGTTCTAGCAAATGTTATAAGTTGGGCAATAGAAAAGTGAACATGTGTTTATACTTATCTAAATAACACCTACTACAGAAATACAGTGGTCTCTGAAGATGCATGCAAGTCAAAATGTTCAATGGCTTCAGAAGGAACATATTGATGGACTTAATGCTGATTGTCTTGGCAAATTGGAAGTACATGATTGTTACCAAAGTGGATAAGTTGATTAGAATAAATGAAAAATAGGAAAATGTATCCATTGACCAAACATATCTTAATCAGTTGCTGACGAAAGGCTTGTTATGTGACCTTCTGCACTCAGGATATTGCTTGCTTGCCTTTGTGAATAATTAACCCCAAAAGCAGAATATTAAATAGGCTACACACACATTGTAGAGAATTGCTGGAGACAGACACAAGTTGTCTAATTTGGTATGTTGCCACAATGTTGTGAAGAGCAATGGCCTTTAGAGAAACTAGAATAGACACAATGTTACTTTATCAGAATATTAGTAATTGACGTGCATTTGAAACAGACATGCTGAATGCAGACAGACATTGTACTCAACCATTGTATTTCTCTTACAATGGTTGTAAGAGAAATACAATGGTTTTCATCACGAATTTCTCATCAGGTTTATCTTGCCTTGGCCCATCATTGCATCATTGTGTATTCCAACTACATTGATTAAATCAGATGATAGGTTCTTTGTTAAAGGCCCGCAGACGAGCGTGAAGTAGCTACCTTGAAAGTAAGAAAGTACGTTTTAGCTTGCTTCAATGACATCATAACTCAATTAAACTACAAGTCCCAACAAACACGAAGGTCCGCCCACTAGTTTGAGTGGCAAGTTGTTTGTTTCACTGTTACCAGCTGCTGGACCATTCCAATCTCTGTCGGAGTGGAAACACGGGGGCCGACAGACCTCTCTTTTCTCCCTTCCCGTTTACCTCATTGTGCTTTCTTTTATTTCACCCTGCTTTTCTCTGTCTCCTTTCCTTTAGTGGGTAACTTTTCCTTTGCACCCCCGATCTCTTCTATCTACGTTTCAGGGTTTTTCCCTAGCTTCGCATATTCGAGTATTATTTATTTATTTATTTATTCATTCATTTTAAAATAGGATCTTACATTTATATTTTAGATGTTCCACAAATGAGAAGACGCAAAAGATGGAGTTGCACATTTTAGAACATAGCTTGAAAGTAGCCAGTATAGCTAAGGAAGGCATCCAGATTTGCACCCACGGATTAATCAAACTCGCCTTCCTGCCCTCTAAAACAAGGTAAGTAGCTTTATTTGCGAACAATGCAAATTGCAAGTAGACCTATAGAGATAACTAATGTACTCTAAATTTTGTATTTGGTGCCATGATCAAACTACTGAAGGGTCGGATTAGAAGTATGCGTAGCTACGTAACGCCTAAAGCAATGTAGTTTTCATATGGAATTTAACTGTTTTCCCCCCACATTTAGGCCTATTTAAAACCGAGTACTCGTAGCTTTTAAACTCTAACAGTATGGTAAAACTACACATTTGTATGTGCATGTAGTTGGTAGGCTGCAGTGTCTCTCTCTTTTGCATTTCTTTCGACGAGAAAGGGGCGTGTGTGTTTTATGCCTGTCTGGTTGTTTTTCTCGTAGCAGTAAAATTGCATGGTGTGGTTGCTTTAAATTAAAATTGAACCGGCTGCGTGAGACCTTACGCAGTCCGCGATGTCGACTCTCATCCTCGATGTTGCAGCGATTATACACGGCAATAGCTCCTGTCTTACAAAGACATGTCTGACCTATATGATTTGCGTTTGTGGTCCAAAGATTAACGAGTCATTTTGCTTATTCTGAGTGTCTGAATTGTCTGGAGACTATACAGAAAGGCATTAGTCCAGCGAGATAAACACTGTAAAAGTTTCTCCCCAAGTCACCTAGCTCAGGCCTAGGCCTATACTGACTGTTTTCATAGTTATTTAGTCTTTGTTAACTCATCTGTCAGACGTTCTATGCAGTATCCTACTGAACACGTTCTTGTCTGATTCGATTGAGAGGAGCTTTAAATGTGTAAAAAGTATTTTCCAAAATCATCAAGGATTGTACTTAGCTTATGCCTTTATGCAGACCATGATTACAGTTGACAGCTAGTGGCTACATGTCAAGAAGGCAATTCATAATCTGCATTGCAAAACCTCTACAGTCTTTAAGGGTGTACATGAGGTCACCCTACTGTTTTCTGTTATTGACATGTAAGGTGACCACACAATTTACTTGAAGAATGTTTGTCATGGTTAATTAAAGACTCGAGGTCCATGATGTGCAGTATTTCCTGTAATGGGGGATCTGTTCTAGACAGAAACCCAGTGCAACTGTTATAATCTGTCTCATATTTGTAATGCATGCTGATGATACTTCTGTGTTCCACAGTTTGGCAGTTGAGTCTTGCGGCTGATTGAAGTCACACAGATGTGGTTATGTGCCTTTAGATGATCTGTTTTCAGTGGGCAATGCATCATCATTTAAGATCAATAGTCACATCAAAAAGTCTTAATCCATACAGGATACAATGCAAAAGGTTATGGAGTGTCTATAAATGATTCAGTTGATTTGATGTAGCATTTGTGAAAATCCACACATTACAGTATGGGTGTTGATGTACACTGCTAGTTCCCACTGGTGTTGTGTGCAGAAGCCATGTTTTATTTATTTTAGTGGAAATATGCTCGAATGGATGACCATTTTGTCATGCTGGATGATCACACAATAGCAGCTTTTGCTTCCTCACTTATATAATTAAGGTGCTCTCTGTACAGATCACATTGCCTCACATTAACTTATTTAGTGTTTCTGTGTGAAGTGTCTCATATCCCTGTAGAATGTGAACAACAGCTGTAAACAGAACATGAGGGAGGGGGAGGGGCGTGTGTCATGAACATTGCTTGCTGTTCAAAACATTGATGGCCTTCTTAGTTTTTTTGTAGTGGCTCGCAGTCAATTCCACAATGATGTTTCACAGTCAGCTAAACAGAAGACAATACCATTGCTATCGAGTGGGGTGTTGCAACTAAACTTTTTTTCTTTTTATAAACTTGGTTGAAAGTAAATCAGATGGGTACTGACTGACTTCAGGCCGTCCTCATCCTCATCCACATACTCACTCCAGTGAGAATGATAGTGAGCACATTTAAAATGGGTGACAAGGTTGAATGCAGCGCGTGAGTGAGTCTCTCTGCCAGTGCAGTATTCACAAAGTGGAATCAGCCCTCTGCTGAGCTGCAGACATTTTCCTTGCACTTTTGCGCAAGACATTTGAGGCCTGTCCGAAATCTGAATTGTCCACCACCAACAACCAGATGAAGAAATGTCTGGTGATTTGACATGGTACTATTTTACCACCGTGTCATTCAAAAAGAAGATATAATTTCTAACCCTTAGTAGACGTTAGACCTTGATCACCAAAATTATATTTTTCCCTGTATTTCTCCAGCAGCAGGTATTCACAATGAAATTAGTGAAGTGCTGGTCAACAGATATGGATACTTGTGCAGTGTTTTTTGGCCAGTTCACGATCAGGTTTTACGATCCGCATGAGAGTCAGCAGCAGCTGCCTGCTGGGCATCTCTGCTCTGCTCTGCTGTGCTGTGGTGTGTGTGTGCGTGTGTGTGCACGCTGCATTCAGGAGTGTTTGTGTAGGTGGAACCCAGAGGGAGTGTTTGCATCTCCACTTCTGCCATGCGGACGTTTGCATGCTGATCAGATGACTTGGGCTAGGCCGCGGTGAGAGATCAAGCTGAGATATGAAAGAGCCCCATCAGGCGTTTTTTTTTAATTATTATTATTTGTTTGTTTGTTCACTGAGATGTGCTCAAATGATTGCAGATTAATAATATCCTTCAAGATAGTGCTGTGTGATGTGTTTGTGTGCTCAGATGTGTTTTCAGAATAGATGTAGATGTGCTGTGTTTTCAGAATAGCTCGTTCAGTGGCTATGTTGATTGCTCTGTTAGTGCAGATGAGGTGGCGGGGGATAAGATTGACCTGTTCTCAGCCACAAGGGAAGGGCATCAAAGTCCTCTTTGCTCTCTGTTGTTTTTCCCCATCATGATCCAATATTCTGTAAGCCATATTTTTAGCAGACTAACCTCTGATCTATAATAAAATAGTTTAATTATAGATCATTGAGTGTCAGTCTTTCAAGTGTAGAATTCATGTATGTGGTCCTCATTTGAATTTCTCTCTTCTTTCTACAGGTGTAAATTTTTTAGTCTTACAGAAACCCCAGAGGATTACACCATAATCGTTGATGAAGATGGCTTTAAAGGTGAGGTTTCGGATAAGGAGCAATTTTACTCAATTCCTTGCAAGTTCTTGCATCTTGACTCTCTGCCAATATTTGACCACATATTGCCACATCAGGTCTCCCTTTTCCATTATAGGTTAACAGAGGGCATGCTATCAGTGGTTTAGTTTTGTGGTTCAGTGAGTGAATCCATGTCATTACACACAGGTTGCCAGGGTGACCCTGATTGGTCACCATGGCTACATGAAGCCTGGGGTTGCGAAATAGATGCAGTTCCAGAACGGATTGTTGAAAGTTTAATTTTTTTTTATTTTTTTTTGTTCGGATTGATGACCACCTCAGTTCACACGAAAGATTTTAGAGCAGAGCTTTGCTTCACCCTTGTTGTATGGGGGAACTGCACAGCATTGTGTAATGGAACCTCTTTACTTTCCTTTTTATTTTAAGATGTTGTGTCTACTGTAATGTCATTTTCAGACTAAAATCTTCTGAAACTGGAACAGCTTCTATGTACGGTCATCATTGGTCATGACAAATATTTAAAACAAAGTATTTGGGTAATAGCTAATTCATTTATTACTAATATTCATGGTCTAATATTTACTCTGCAATATGAATCAGAATGTTAGTATATAACATATATCTTCATCTTGAATGTTGATCTACCATTGATGATGTTGACAGGCTGCAGACCTTGACTCTTGAGGATATGGGAGTTTCACATACTGTAGGTTTGCTGTGCCACTCCACTGACATCCTTTCATTCTGTTTTTCAGAGCTGCCACAGTCGGAGTACCTTAGTGTTGCAGAGGCTACGTGGTTGGCTCTCAATGTGGTGTCTGGAGGTGGCAGTGCCACCAGTTCTCAGCCAATTGGAGTGACTAAAATTGCCAAGTCTGTGATAGCACCTTTGGCCGACCACAACATCTCTGTGTTCATGTTGTCTACCTACCAAACGGACTTCATCCTGGTAAGTCTCACCCAGAAGTTTACTTTTGTTGTCACAATATGTTTTTATCCATGTTTGCCCAAATAGAACATAAAGAATCAAGATGGTCTACATCCACCAAGAACTGTGTGAATTTATTCAAAATTCTTGACACAACCTTCCTGAAAAGTACTGCACAAAACTGTTGCTATAGGCAAATTGATGCTGTTTTAAAGAAAAAATGGGATATTGCACCAAATATTAGTTCGATTTTGCATCCTTGCATTGCAGCAGTTTTCACAGGTGCCAAAGTCTTAGGCACAGCACTGTATAAAATGGTAAGCTATGCTTAATGCCTTACATGTAGAAAATGACTAAGGTTAATGTCTAATTTTGCAGCACATATTGTTTTAATGGCGGTCTTTATATCAGTTTGGTAGATTTTAGTAGTCTCACTTGGAGTTAAAGTGCAGATTTAATTATAAACAAAACAGTTTTGGAGAGTAAATCTGTTTTATTATTGCCCTGTTTGTGGTTGCAGATGGTTAAATTCGTATGATTTTATGTGGAAAGTTTTGAGGATGGTAGAAGTGAACTTTTGTTAGTGCCTGATGTTGTTATGTGGATTGCTCCTGTTTGCGGTGTTCACTACCCCCAGCCTTCCTCTCTGCCAGAGGTGGAGTCCCTTCACTGCTCTGTCTTTGAACCACAAAAGTCTCTCTGAGCAGCAGGGCCTGTTTATGAAAATAAAATGTCGATCCGATGGTAATCTGGGGGGTGGGGTGGGGGGGTAGTTATGTAAAGAGGATCAGCTCTGGATCAGCTTCTTGCTGGAATTCGTGGTAACATTCATGACACTGTTCATGTTCCAGGCCAGCTGCTCCCAGCCTGGGAATAATCACAGGGCTTTAGCTAGCGAGAGGAAATGACCTGCCTCTCGGCACATCGGCCGAGGCCAGGCTGCAGGAGTCTCTCACACACACACACACACAGTCTGAGGCACTTTCATTCTCATCGTCAGAGAGCTTACATAAATAAAGGGGTCTGGCCCGAACACTGAGCCCAAACATTCAGAATGGGCCTGAAAATAACTCTCCAGCTGACTCAACCAGCCCAAAGGATCTTTTTACTTCTTTTTTCTCACTGTGGTTTGCGCCTTATGCACACGTTGTCAAGGCAACAACAAAAAAAGAAATTTTGTGAAGAGCAGTGGAGCGTCTACTGTCACATGTTCAACTGTTGCCTCATCTGGGTATCATATGTGCACAGAGCTAGCTGTGTTCTCAAGAAAACAGTAGTTGTCGATATCGTTTATTTTCCATTGATCTGGAATGAGAAAGTAATGTAGTTATTTTAGGTCGGCTGCCCTTGAATAAAACATCACACGCACACACACACACACACACACCACTGGCGCAATCGTTATTAGATGTGGAGATAGCGTTTTGGCACAGTGGGTTAAGAAGAGAAATAAGAGGTTCGCCTCTATCTCCTGTTATAATGCTCTTTCGAAATGAAGCTGCATTGCATGGAAGGCATAGAAAGAATTATGCAGTCTATTCTGAAACTTGCACTGTGTGATACTGTCTGTGAGGAATTTAAACTATCAAAACATTGTGTTGTTGATACATGAAGCTCAAGTAGTGGTGTAGCCTTTAGAAGTAAAGCTTTGCTATTTGGGAAAGCACTTAAAGTGATCTCACTTTCACTGTAATTGCAGTTTGTTCTGTTGTAGTCTGCATGAGAATCAGACAGATAATCATGCCACTGACAACACAGGCTTATGTAATATGAACTTTGTTGTCATCCATAAGTTAGAAAACTAGATGTACCGCATAGCGGTACAAAATATGACCACCGCTCAGTCCTGTACGTCCATTCCGCAAAAATAAATCATTTTAATGAATTTGTCTCCATCTTCTACTTCATCCCCCACTCTTCAAACTTTTGTGTAGGCTTGTTTGGAATGTGTGTGTGCGGGTCGCACACAAAGTAGCCTACTGGCGCTGCAAAGGTGAATAGATTTGTAGCACTTGCCAAAAAATGTGTAGCCTTGTTATAAAACTTTTAAAATCTCTAAACAATCACAAGTAGGGCAGTTCATCACACTCCATCCATTGCAACTGGACTGATGAAAGGTACACCTGTAGGCTACATTGTATTTGGGAAAAGCAGAAGGTAGCAGCATAATGTATTTATTTATTTATTATTAAACAAAACAATCCCTGTCAGTTCCATGCAGTTTTCAACAGCTATCAAGAAGAGAGGTCATGTCATGGATTTTTGTGAATGTTTCTTCTTCTACATATGCATACGTTTAGTCATCTAGTTCATATGATATTCAGCTTTATTGTCAATGCACAAATTAAATACCAGTAGTCTAAAACAAAATGCCGTTTTACCCAGTGGTGCAAATAACTGATATGTCCAAAAGGGCCCTCATGAAATGCGTTGCTAGACTGTTCATACACATTTTAACGGGCCAAGTTGAAGAGCTACCGTCCGTTATTGTTTGTGCAAATAAAAGGCTGATGTTCCCTTGCATTTTGCAACTATGAGGTCCATGGTTAGTCTGGCTTTCGCCAGACCAATCCTTTAAGAAATCAAAAAAGAAATCCCTGGCAGATCAGGCTGAGTTCACCCAGCCTAGTCCATGGTAGGCGCCTGATAGAAATATTGCTTTGCAAATTTACTTTTGCGATTGAGATATCCAAGCACTGGATATCCCTGCAACGTGTTCGCCCCCCGGTTTCAGAGCTATTCTAAATGCAAAAATGCATAGAGTTATGACAAAACCGTGACTGTTAACAAACTATAAGATAGGCCCTATGCTAGGCCTATTACACAACATAAATGGTCACTAGGCTATGCTTGCGACCCAAATAAAATCTTCTTTGGGAACCAATGGCTTACAGTATCAAGCGGACTTAAGCTGCCACCTCTTGGCGAAAAGTTAATAGTATTGCATATCAGTACATTTCACGCAGCTGTGTTAGGCCTAATCACGGAAAGCGCAAATGAAGTGGACACTTCTAAATGGAACCCAATCCACTGTATAGGCTACAGTAGCTCAAGGTCTGTGGCTAAAGCAGCCATAATGAAAGCGTTATCATTGTTTGGATACTTCACACACACGTGTTTTTTAATCGCATAGACTACAACTACCAAGCTGGAATCAAAGCACATCGACTCCCCTCTCACACCCTAAACACGCACTTCGAACAAACAAAAAGCGTCTCATAGGCAAAACTGTATCGGACCGGTGTAACGTTGGTACTAAATCATCCATCGCAAAGAATATGTGTAGGTAGTAGGGGTGTAACGGTTCATGTATTCGTATTGAACCGAAACGGTACGGGCGTCACGGTTCGGTGCATGAATTTACACGGAGAATACACGGTATAAAAATACATAAAACTCGTGTGCGGATTAATTAATGTCATGCGCAATACTGTTAAGTAGCGAGAGTTACGGGAGTTCTTTAGCGACACCTAACGCTAATCTGTAGCCTCGCCTTAGCTCTGAAGCTCTGATTGGCGCCTATGTTTTTTTTTGTCAGGTCGTCAGTCGAGTCCGTCAGTCATTAGCAGCACTAAGGTTAGACCCACAAGAGTTAGAGGATCCGCTGGTCTATTTAAGATCGCAAGTTTGAGAACTTCAGTTACAGTAACGTTAGTACAGGCGAAAGAGTGGTGGATAAGATGAAACTGTGTGTCAGCGTTGTTCAGCAGTTATTGGGTATGTGAGTGGAATAAATGTTACACATATTCGAAGCCATCACCCAGATGATGTAGGCTACCAATCACTGAAACGAGGGGAAAAAAACTTCCCCTGCGCTTCAGCAGCCTTTGGATACACATACAAATAGGGCCAAAACCTATGGCTTAAATTAAATGATTTCGTAATGACAGAAAGCTATGTAAATCGCGTGGTAATTACCTTTATGTTGGGGTAACTTGTAACTTCTCACATGAGGAGCTGGTAGTGTTAAGTGCATAGACAGTAAAATAAAGTGACAACGCTAACCAGGCTAATAAACAAACCATGCTAGTATGGTGAGTTAACGTCAAAGGGCAAAGTCACGTGACTTCTAGTTGTAGTCTGTTTATGAAATGAAAGGAGCAATTTCGTTTTTTAAAAAAAGGCAAAATAGTGAGATATTTTCACAGTTAGTAGGCTAGATTATTTCTTTACACACAATGAAAAATATTGAGGCAAATTGTAGACCCTTCCATATACAACTAAACACAGATGTTGAAGGTCTTGCTTAAGTGGATTTTTAAAAATCATTTTTCTATGTAATTTGCACTTTCAGAAATAAGAGATGCTGTAGGCCTATTTTCAGTTTTATAGCTGATTGTCTTATTTTGTTTACAAGTTACAGATGGAGTCTGGGTACTTATTGTACTGTTTAGCCTACATCTTACACACTTCAGGCTGTTGCAGATAGCTCAGGGAAGAGACTGTATGACACTAGGTGGTACAGCCTGAGACATGCACAATAAAAAAAATGCTTTCTGCATTTTTGTTTTGCTTTTCCCTCCATTGTACCGAACTCGTACCGAACCGTGATGTCCGAACCGAGGTATGAACCGAACCGTGACTTCTGTGTACCGTTACACCCCTAGTAGGTAGCCTACAGCCCTGCCCTGGATACATCTCTCAACGTGCGCTCTAAAACATTTGGTTTAAATGGAGATGTACAGTAGATCATCATGGGTGCGTTAATACATCTACATTGCGGCGAGTTGACACAAATGATTCACTTTGACGAATTTATGTAGTTTCAGTCCTAGTTACTTTACTTTGAGCCATGCTTTTCCTTACTTGAATCACCTTTGAAAATAGAGGATTGAAGTAGCCTATATGGGTGTTTGGGAATGAACGTTGACTCAGAAGCTTTTTGAGACTTTGAGCAGAAATGTCCCAGCCCGGTGTTTAGGATGCTTCATAGACAGGTTATCTTTCAGGTATATTTTCCATTAAAAAAACATCACGTAGCGAACGTGTTGTGGCTAACTCACTTAGCTCCTGTTAGTAGCCTAGGTTATGGTCATACGCAAATGAGATGACAGTCGAAAGATACAATTAGTGCTTTTATCAATTTGCTTGGTAGCTTTAACCGCATTTATGGTTTTCTACACATACATCAATAATCAAATTGGCCTCCATCACTCAACCAATGCTAATGGTAACATTATTTTACCTATGTCCTAGGCTATTGATATAATTTAAGATTAATGTAGCCTACCTACAGTAAAATCCAAGCATGTCCGATAAACATTCTCAGATTTATTTCAGCTTCAAGAAGAAATGGGAATTACATGTCATGCAGAAATCATCCTACCCTTATTAGACGTTCTCTGCCGTAAACTATAGTCTTGTCCTTGTAGGAAGTCTTTCCAACCCACTTTAGAACCCACTTCCAACAAAATTACGTCTCACTGCAACGATGCGCCATCTGGTGGACAAAGACTACGTAACGCCAATACTGGAAGTGCAGCCAAATTATTATGATGAATATTTGGTTTTCCTTTAATCCTACTGTACTCCTATTTGTAATTATGTATCGGCCGTTCTAATTGCCGATACAGATGGTATGTGCGTGCCTGTGTGTGTGTGCGTGTGTATATGTGTGCACCACCATCTACAGGTCATCTACAAGTCACTTTGTACATAACATTTTTTTAGACCCCCCCCCCCCCCATGGATGAAATTCTACGAAACTTGGCATATCCCCAGAGAATGTCAGGTTAATCATACACATAAAATTTGGTGCAGTTCTGAACATCTTAACTGAAGAGAGGGGCGATTAAAGCAGAATGATATTGCATTTTCATTTTTTACCGGGGGGGGGGGGGTGCAAATCACAAATGAGTGATTATGGGCTAGGTTGATGTGGGCCCAGCGCAGGGGGGGAGTGGCCCCCGGGGACCAAATGAAATTTTTCCGTAAAAGTCTAGTGGGGCTACATACCCACCAAATTTCATGTGCCCCGGTGTTTCGGTGTCCCGGGTATCGTTGACCAAAAATTCAGGAAGTGGATGGTGGACATAATAACCATTGGTTGTGCATCAGCATTGGCTTCCACCATTTCAGTCTAAAATCCCCTACTATTTAAAGACGAGTATGATGGATCTTACAGAACAAAAGAAATGAGAAAAAAAGAAAACATGATGCACAAGATGTTGCTCCCATTGACTGCAGTCTACATTTAATGACAACCCTAGTCTACCCCCTGACCTTTACCTAGAGAGTGCGAGCGAGAGCAGTGTACTAGAATTATAACTTTAAGTTGTGTGTTCAGTCAGTCAGACAGACCGCTCTGACACCATGTGATGGTTGGGACAGTTGCACCACAAGCTTTCAAGTTTCACACATAATTGAGCTATTTGTGTGAAGTGAAATAAGTCACCTACTTGTCTGTAGCTCATCTGCGTTTAGAAGTATACATTTATGTATAGGATTTCCTGTGAGACCAAGAATGCAACAAGCTTCAGTGAACCACTACTGTAATGCTTGACATTCACTCTTCTCCATACTTGACTTGGACTTCCAAAAAATTACTTGTGAACATCTCTAATATGAGTACGTAAAATGAATTATTACCACTAAAGCTGCCTGTGCTAATCGCTGCTTTTGTGTTTTGTCTTAAGGTTCGAGAACGAGATTTACCCATGGTCATGCACACGTTGTCCTCTGAGTTCACTCTTCTGCGGGTTGTGAATGGAGAAACGGTAGCCGCCAACAGCACTGGGGTCACAAACGGTTTTGTCAAGCCAAAACTTGGTGAGTGTCCCTATATGCCTTGGGAAAGCTAACTGGACTAACTATATTATGACTTTATTAGGTACAGCTTGTGTATACTGGATCCAAGAAATCTAATTCCATGAACTGAAAGAATGAATGTAATTTGAGCCCATGTTGTGAAGCAACATTTTGACCTTTTAATCGTTGTTGAGTAATCGGTCTTATATAGTAGTGCTGTCTTGCAGAGTGTGTGTGCAGTGAGTAGAGTGGCTGTGAATACTGTGACTTGCCTTATGGTTGTCACCAGGGATTAAACTGGTATTTGGAAGGTTGTGGAACTCTTGACTGGAAACCGGGATAGGGGGATGGGAAGTTTGAACAGGCAGCTTAACAGGCAGCTAGCTGGGTCCTAACCTTTTTACTCAACTGAATTTATTTCGCTACCTGTCAAATTGAGTGCCCCATCTTTATTTGAAGCAGTTTCCCTGACATACTGAATCAAATGCTGCAGGTTGTGGCCAGTCGAGTGAAGCATTTGGGCAGACAGGTTGTTTAATCTGCGTGTGCATTAAGCTGTAATCACGCCACTCATTTCCCCTTTCACTGCTGTCCTGGGCTGGGAACGTTTTCTAACTGAGCTCAGCAAATCTGGGTATGGCCTCTTACTGTAGCTCAAATCAAAATTGGCTTAGGCCAAAGGAATCTAGGCAGCATGTAAATCCTTGCAGGGGAATAGTGGTTAAATCTCTTGTCCCCCCCTAAAAGGTTGGCTGTCTGGGCCAGTTTAACCCCTTGTGCCACAGAACGGTCTTAGCAACACATTGAGATCAGGTTTCCTTTCTAGACCTACAGTCAGTAAACTGTAAGAATGTGACTGTCTAGTCAACAATTGTGACGATTGTTTGTCTCACAGCAGGCTTACAGTAATGGCTCCAGAGAAAATGCTTAGATAGTGTTAATCGGGATATTGGTTAAGGCATATTTGCTACAATTCAGGAATTTTAGGGGGAAATGCATTGACATTAGTGTTTTGTATTTCACTACATTGTGTTTATGCTGACTGACTGACTGACTGACAGTGTGGCCTCTCTCTCCAGTCCCACGGCCCATCATTCACCCCCTGTCCAGCCCTAGTAACATGTTTTGTGTGACGAGCCTGGACCCTGACACGCTGCCCTCCGTGGCTACCCTGCTCATGGACGTCATGTTTTACTCCGGCGGGTAAGGACCCCTCTCCTGTTTCACATATGGCAGCCACCACAAGCCATCTGCTCACTCCATTAGTTGAGACCGATGCTCTCTGCCTGAGAGCTGGGGAGAAAGGACACTCAGCAGAGAAGGGAGGCTAAGCAAGAAAATGTATCTGATGTTAGTCTAACTTGAGTGCTTCTTTTGTGTTATATCTGATGTTAGTCTAACTTGAGTGGTTCTTTTGTGAAGTGTTGGCCCATGATTGACTGTGAGGGTGGTGGCATTGTATGATGATGTGATGATGGTCCTGTGGGCTTGACATTTCCAGGGTGAAAGAGTCAGGAGCATCTGGGGACGATTCTGGACACATCCGATTCTTCTCCTTTTCCCTTATAGAAGGCTACATCTCTCTCGTAATGGATGAACAGACTACTCGAAGGTGAATGTCATAGAAGTATCCATCAGCCATGTTCATTAAGAAGCCTATGGTGGTTCCAGAGATGTTCATTATGTCATGTCTATATTGAACTGAAATATACAAAATGTAAATAAAACCCTGTGATTATGTTTGATGGGGTGAGACATATTAATGTTTACGCATCATGGCAATACATTTCCATTGTCAGAACTTTGCTCAATCTATTACATGAATTCCACTTCTGTTCCTTCTCCCAGGTTTCCAAACAATGTCCTTTTTACCAGTGCTTCAGGAGAGCTTTGGAAAATGGTCCGCATCGGAGGTCAACCTTTAGGATTTGGTGAGTAGAAATAATTACTTGGAAGAACTATGATGGTTCTTCTCATTGTGCAAGTGTGTTTTTGTTAGTTTTTAGAAAAATAACAAAGCAATAACTTTGGCTCTGGTTTTATAGAAATTGTATCTCATAATATTTCAAATGATTTCAATGTTTTTTCTGTTTTTTCTGTGGCCATGTTTCAGATGAATGTGGTATAGTTGCACAGATATCTGAACCTTTGGCAACAGCCGACATTCCAGCCTACTACATTAGTACTTTCAAGTTTGACCATGCCCTTGTAAGTAATACGTCAGCCCTTCTACATCTCCAGAAAATTTCTCATCCAATATTTTTTAAATGCTCTCCACACTTAAGTTTAAAGGTTGTATGTCATAATGGATGTATTTTAGTGCTCTATAATGTTATAAAACATGCATCATCAAAACCTGTATATTTAGCATTTTATACATTCTCATGAAGGAGGGTAAACCGATTAACAGCTACAGTAATTTTGCTTTTGCAAGAGAGTAGTACCTTCCTCACCTTCAACCACCTGACTTTTCTCAGGTCCCAGAAGAGAACATCCAGAGTGTGATCGGAGCCTTGAGGACCAATGAGAGTGCAGGACACTGAAGGTCATGCGAACGGATGACAGTACCATGTCCTTGCTAGCATCGATTTCTCATTATCTCAAACTCTTAAAAGTGCCAAGAGCTTACCATTGGTCTGCTGTGTGTGGGTCGCGGGGTGGGGGATTTAGAGCAACCTTGGGAGGGCGTCTTTTTTTGTTGTTGCTGTTGTTGTTGTTGTTGTCGTGGTCGTGGGAGGGCAATGGTGGGTATAGCGGGTTTGGCTGTAGTTCCGCAATCAGCAGTAACGGCTCCCGCACACAGTTGCGTGTGTTGCAGTGCTGGAGACGCATCCCGTTCACTTTACATGGGCTTACGTGATCCGTTGCCGAACTGAATTGTGGGTCCGTTGTGTCGCGTTGCTCCCGTCGCTCGCGTTGAGAAGTTTAGCTGTTGCTGCACCGACGGACGGCACCAACCAATCAAATTACGAACAAGCGAACAACAGACGCACCAGCCAATCAAATTAGTTATACCTTAAGTCATTTGCATAGCTACCGTCAGGAACACCCACTGGCGTGCGTTGACGGAACGCAACTGTGTGCGGGAGCCGTTAGCCCTCCCCTGTTCCGCTTACAGTTACTGTGCCAATATCCACTCCGCTGCTTCCCTCCCGCAGCCATCCCACTGCCTGCCTAAACACTATCCACTTCAGTATGGACCCCCAAGCTAGCGTGACTGCAGTGTGTGTTCCCGCGCGCTCTCATGTTCGATACTCTTCTGCCCCACCCGTCATCACATGCCACTTTACCTTGCTAATCAGTCCTGCTGAGAGGCAGACCTGTATATTTTTTTTTATATATATATATATATATATATATATATATATATATATATATATATATATATATATATATATATATATATTTTTTTTTTTTTTTTTTTTTTTTTTCTCCCTTTGACACACACCTACTCCCAAGACACTGCAAAGAACACCCCCCTCCAGGGTGTCCGTGGGCCCCTGACTGCCTTTAGTCTTCCTTTAGTCTGGATCATTTCCATCACTGTGTTCTTCACCACTGCTCCTCCCTTCCCCTCTGTAACCACAATGTATTAGTAATTGGTCCTCCACATGGATGGATGGGCACAGAATGTACACCGCAATTCCTGAGATTTCTTTTTTTCCCTTCTTCGTCTTTAATTTGATTCTCTCAGTGCCAAGACACTTTAGACCTAAACAGACACCTTGTCTAAAGCCCAACATTTCTTGAGTGCAATTGAAGGCAATGCTTTTGGGTTGCTCACAGTGACGTGCGTAGCTCAGAAACCTGGTATGTGTGTTGTCACCATGAGTAGAATAAGCTTCTGTTGTTATGTTCACACGGCGTGATCATTTGTGTGGGAAGGTGAGGCTCTGTCCTGGGCCAGGGGAGGTGAGGTTGCAGGCCTGAGCTTCACACTTCCTTGCCAATTAGCAATGCTAAGATTTAACTTTTTGTATTCAGGTACAATCAATTTCTGTCTGCATTGCTTTTTATTTTATTTTTTTTTGAGTGGGAGAATTATTTTAACATGGCTTACTTTTAGTGCTTTTTGACTGGTGTTAGAATGATGAAGCTTTTTTATTTAACTAATTTTCTGTTCCATTCATTACTTACATAAAGAGTGCAATTTACTGTACAAACTGGTTTACTCACCTTCTTAGTTTTTAGGAAAAAATGTGCCACACTATGTTTCGCCTCTTGCCAGTCCTTACCACAACTGTTGAACTTTGAAAGCTAGTGACACTAGCAAAGAGGAGTGGAGGTGTTGACTGATTGTTTGTTGAATGTTAGTCTCAGTCCTGTGTCATGGACACTGGCGTTAGTTTAGGCCTTCAAGCCCCACTGGTCTGCACTTTATTGAAAGGTCTGTCTGAGAGACCTTACTGTTCTGATGTAAAAAAAAAAAATGGGGGAAATTGCCCTTGAAGGAATCTCAAGAAGGTGTTACGTCTGTTGGTCTTAAGCATAGCGGGGTTTTGTTTTACACAGGCTTTCCTCTTCTGTTAGCTCGGATTAGCAGAAACCATGTATTTGTTAGTATTTATCAATGTTAACTTTGAAAAGGGTGACATTTCTGACAATTAAAATTCTGGAAAAAAAATCAGTCTGTAGTGTTTGGCTTGGAAAGCCTGTTGCTTTGTGTATTTGTTTTCTTTTGGTTGTAACCTGATGCAATTTGCTGCTAGAGTGGGATTTGTTGTACTGATCCTGAGAGCTCAGCAAATACACAAGACTACATACTGGCTCAGAATATGGCTGCCTAAGATCTATACCTAAGTATTTCACCTTTTTGAATGGAACTAGTGGCTCATGAAAGCTCTGTCTAAAGTACCATTGGTCTATGGACATCTTTCACAAGATATTTCAAACATTTCACTATTGTTATATAAAGACGTGTACTTCAGTTTCGGTAGCCTAACATTCTCATTTGCCACTGATATGTTCCCTTTTTTTCAGAAAGAATGTATCTTGCTTTATGGACATAAAACAATCGGACTTTGGTCTGCAAATAGACTTTGGTACAAATAAAGCATGAACTCTTTTCTGAAGGGCTTTGCGATTTATATGTTTAATACAACAGAAAGACATTTTATGCCTCAACTGGAGATAGATGGGAAGTAGAAGACATAGATATGGGTATCTATCTCACCACAGACCTCTACTGTACCAAATCCACAGCTCATTCAAGTAGTGACACTTACGTTATGGCTTTTCAGTAGCAGGACAGACATGACTAGAAATATGGTTGTTCATTATCTTACTTGCCTCAAAGATGATAAACACAAACTTTGTACAATATGCATAGATAAAAAAAAAATGTAATCACTGAACACTGAGATTTAAAGGAGACATTCTAAAACACTGACATGTTGTACACATTATATAATTTGACATATGTTCACATGACAATCATTTGTTGAGCTGCCCAACCAACTTGCCTTGGGGAAAATAGTTATTGTCTGTGCAAAAATAAAAACCTTCTTCTAGGTTAACAGTTCTTATTAAGTGTTCTGATAGTGGATCCATGATCACACTACACAGTAAGTTTTTGAAACAAGGCGTATCCAACATGCTGCAGTGCTGACTTGTGCTCTGCATGCTTCAGAAGGACGGATATATAATATGGAAGCCATGTTGGGTGGGATGTCGTTCTGTCCAGCCAGATTCCAGACGGCCACAGTGAACAGAAGCTGCCAAGAAAGCCAGGGGGTTAAGAAAACAAGACTGATCACCGTAGAGAGCGCTCCATGTCTCCTCACTTAGATCAGAGATTTGACCATGGCCACCATGTGATCTACACCACATGCCACGTCCACCACGTGTCCTGGTACAGTCACCTGAAGGGCAACGATATACAATTAATTTCATCAATATGTTCATAGTTCACAAATTACACTCCAAGCAGATTTTGTCAGAACATCTCTCAACCAGCAATAACTCAGTTGAAACAGTACAAATACAATGTTCCTCAATATTGCTATGAATTTGGTTAACCAGGGCTAGTTTTAATCACAGCACCAGAAATTGGATCAATATTGTAAAGGCAGTGAACCTGTAATGCCTTTGATACCAAACAGGCAAACGGCTCCTTTATACTTGTACTTTGCCCTGAACTTACCCGCCATGGAAAATACTGATCGTCTGGCCTTCCAATACCCAAGCATCCTCTGACATTCTTTCCCCATACAAAAAGCTCACCGTGGCCTGCATAAATAGAACAATACACATAACTCACTCTGGACGTAAAGCCATCACAAATAAGCATCAAAATAATTGTGTAAAGGAACATACTTGTGATTGCAGCAAAATGATTCAATCCGCAATGGACGCGTGTGACCTTGACATCAGGATTAAACTCTGATTGGCCAAAGAGAGTTGGCGGAAGCTTCTCAGGGGTTGAGGACTCTGAGAGATTAGGACCCTTTCCAAGAATCCCAAACCCCCATACAAACACCTCGCCTTCATCTGCAATAACAAAACCCATATTTGTGGCCCTTGACTGCTAGTTGTAGAACACAATAAGGGTCCTGAACGCTATAGTCTCTGCCCAGGGGCGTATTCCAAGAACATGGTTTAGTGATAAACCTGGCTACATTAACTCAGATTTCCTAGTAGAAGGAAGAAATGTTAAGGGCCCAAGTTTGTCAATATACCATGTACTTGGAATCCCCTGTGGGTCTATAAGGTCAGTAAGATAAACACCTTATTGGTCCTGTCTGTGAGACCACACAGCACAGTTTAAATACACATGCAGTCACTGACAAAAGTATTGGCACCCCTTTAGAAATGTTGGTTTTTAAGCATGATACACACACTTTTGGAGTTGTGCTATTGAAATGGTCCTGGTGTGTTTGTTTACCACTTGGTTTGTCGTGTAAACACTGAGTAAAGAAAGGCTTTTGTGCACCATGACAAAAGAGAGCAAACAGACCCTTACCATTTAGTACGGCCACTTGGGTCCCACCACACGCGGCCTGCTGCACCCTGCCGACCCCCTCCAGAGAAAGCAGCCTTGGAGAGCTTATCTGGGAGTATAAACAACCCCCACACACACATATAAGCTTCTGATAAGACCAAGTTGTTGTTTATCGGTACCTTCACAATCAAGTCCAGCATTAGGCCTCACCTGAGTGCTCTCCGTGACAGAGGCCAGCTGTAGGTATTCAGAGTTCCCCCAACCGAAGAGCTGGCCATTTGTGGACACGGCAAGGCTGCAATCTCCATAAGAGGCCACCTGCTGGACCTTCACCCCCGCCAGGTCTCCCGTCACCATGACAGGACAAGAGGCTTTGTCGTAGTGACCCAGACCTGATGACAAGAATCTCTGTTTAGTAGGGGTGTAAAGGTACACGTATTCGTACCGAACCGTTTAGGTACAAGACGTTAGGTTCAATACGGATGTGTACCGAATGTACCAAATGCAGTCTTCAGTAATCAACAGCAGGCTTTTATGCTTGTGGAGCATGTTTCAAATTGGAGTTCCCACACAAACATATTAAGTGGTGGACCATATCTCATATAGTTTAGTTAATTGACATCAAAAAACCTTTTCAAAATACCATTCCCATTCCGTATCAGCAATATTGTCAGAGTATTTTAGGCTTATTGTACCGAGGTATACACCGAACCATGGTTTTTGTGTACCGTTACACTACTGTTTAGTGAAGGAAGAGTGTAATAAAATCCTTGGCAAAAGTATGTGTGTGTGTTTATTCAGCTGTAGAAGCTACCTGTCTGTCCGTCAGCTCCCCATCCACAGGCATATACTGTTCCTGTCTCTGATAGGAAAAGGCTGTGGTCCTGTCCACAGGCTACCTAAACAACATAGATAGATAGATACTTTATTGATCCCCAGGGGAAATTCAAGAAATACATACAGACATGGACTCATTTAAATGCAAAAGAGGACCACAAAACAGCATTGAGTACAGACAACAGCCAAGACAGGACTGACCTGAATGATTTTGCTGTCAAAGCCCTCAATATTGTGTACTGTGTGACTCCCACTGTAAGAAAGAGTGTCCAAGAGAGTTAGAGCTGTGAGCCATACAAGAGTAGATAGACCAAACATGAGTGGATAGATAAGACAACCATTTGCATTTGTAATTCAATCTCAGTATATTAATATATGGTAGAGATTTTACCTATAGACTTCATCTTCAACAATCTTCCTTCCACACTGTCCATATGCATTATTTCCCATGCTGAACACTACAATGGTAAAAAAATAATCAATAAGGAAGGAAGGGCCCCAGAGAAAAGGATGACTGAAAAAGAAGCCTATAAATCCAGCTGTCAACACCTCAAATGACAAATGTGTCTTCACTGGCACAATCTCATTCCTCACCTCCCTCTGAATCTGTGAGTACCAAAGAGTGCGCACGGCCACAGGACACTTGGACCACCCGCGTCTCTTGAGGCTTGGCTAGCGGCAGAGCTACAGGTGCAGGCTCTAGCACGTAGTCATAGCTCTTATCTGTGAAGTATTACAGGAGCAAGGACAACAGACGGGTCCAACCCTTAGTCATAATTTAGAATGTTTTTTTTCTTCTTTCAGAAATGCATGAGAATGTTAGTGCATAAGAATGTTGTTCTTACGTTTGTCATGTTGTGTACGCTGATATCCTAGTTGAGAGTCTTTATTCAGCCCCATTCCCCACAGTTTTATGACATCTGGCGTGGAGGACGCCAACAAAGTGAAGCCATACCCACATGCTGCTGAGGATATCTGCCCATACAAGTACACATTTGTCAATAACTAACAAACAAACAAGTTTAGTCACTATAGCATGGTCTTGTTAAGAGAAAGATGGCATAGCCTACCTTCTCTGCTGTATCTAAACGGTAAGGTGTCAGCTGATATTTCCGAGGTCTTTTCCTACCACTGTCTGGGACCACAAAACTAGGGATACCCAGAGCTCCCGTGTAACTGAATCCCCAAACAAACACTTTATCATTGGGCTTTCTGTTTTGGCCGACGTACTGGAAAACTGGTTTGTCGATGTTCGTCTCCCTTCTCTTTGGCACACTGCTAGGTTTTGAGTAACCTCGGCAGTTCAGAGGAAACCTCTGGCGAACAAACACACGAATGCAGACCAGAGCCATCGCCTCAAAGTCCTGCAGAATGAAGAAAATGAAAGGAATCAGAGCATAGACTTAATCATAGGAGTTATGTTGCAGTACATTCACATTATTAGAGGGTTTCTTCAAATTCAGTTTTGCATCAATACTTTACGCAGACTTAAAAAGGACTTTGATATCATAAGGTGACAGACTGCCTCTAGCAAGCGAGATGCGACACTGAGACCCATTCTTAGTGTTTCAGGCAAGCAACTTACGACCGTCAGTCAGTATTAATCACAAGGCTTAAAAACAGAAACACGTATGTAAAATGATTTGAATGAAATCACTGGATGGCATACAGGGTGCTCACTGCAGTTGTCACTGGAAGTTAGCCAGCGAGCTAACACAGCTGAGACGAACGGCTACAGTTAGGTTAATCTCATCCAACAAGTAATGTTAGACTACTCACGATTTGCAGTGAAATATGCTCTCAGAGAAAGTCCAGAACACAACGGTGTCTACGTAAATACAACTACATTTCAATCTTGTGATATATCACCAGATGTAAACATCTCTGTGCCCTGTTCATCATGGAGGCTGCCATGACAGTGTCCTCGTGACAATTTGAATTCTGACCTTTCTGAAAGAGACCAATTTTTGTTGCCTCTAGGGGGCATCATAGACCTTGTGTAGCCCACTCAGGCCACAGAGATGAAAACAGGACACCAGTTGAATTTAATATAGGTTAACAATCAAAGTTGTGAAGTCAGAATAGTGTCTTAGGCTAGTGACAATGGCCCCACATTTTTGAGATACCCCTACCGGAGGTAGAACTAAACCCAAGAATGTTTTTCTTTATCTCTAAGGTCTCCCATATATGGAATGGATTCTTGGCTAAAAATATTTTACTGCTAAGATTGTTAAATTAACAGATATTGTTATACACCTGCAAAACCAAAAAAGGACTCAAATATAGCCTGTCCATATGGGAGTTATGGCATATAAACTAGTGCAGATCAATCACACAAGCTCTGAGAACTTTGAAACTTGGCATGTGTATAGTCAGGAAGTTGCTTTACCTACTGGAAAAGACTGGATGTGAATATCTTGATGTATGGAATGAATAGAGACATGTAAACATACACCTAAAATAAGCGGACATGCAAAAAATGAATATCTATGCAGAATGTTTTCATTTACTTTAGCTGCTTTACCAGGGATTATCATAGAAACACATATGATGGCTTGTTGGAAAGGTGGGGTTGTACTGAATCCAACAATACCAAATATGTACATATAGTATGACAAGTTAGGGTGTTCTGTCACTCAATGTATGAGGTGTCCAAAATGAAACACTGGCAAAATACAGTCTCAAGTCCAAATCACATTATCAGTGGTGAGAAGAATGTTGACAAATTCATTGTTACTGCAAGGTAGTGCTGCTCTATATTTCCATTTACATAACACCTTTATTAAAATATTTACATTCACTTGCATTTTGTTTTGGTCAAGTCATTACTGAATAAATATAATAATAAAATAATATTGTTAGCTTTTGTCTGTCCAGACCAGCAGTGGACATTAGAGCCTACACTGCTTAATTTCCTCCAAAATCAAAGTTTCATATCATGTATCATGTATAGCGAACTACTGCAGTAAGACAAAAATCAGTGAGCAGCAGCAAGTTGCAAATGTTGAGAGTGAGAGCACATCTGCACCAAGAAGGCTGAGTAGGGCTGATACAACATCATTTCCAATACAGAGAGATTGTTTCATCTGTGGGAAGGCCAGCTCTAAACCAGAACCTCTGACAGCAATTTCAACTGGAACAGTCGCAAGTACCAGAGACAAGGTCCATCGGGCAGCTTCTGAAAGGCTTGATGAAGATGTAGATCTTCAAATTGTTTCATGCCCAGATCTCTTTGCATGATACCAAATACCATAAAATGCCTTGCACACTACATCTCTAAATGAAATATAGCAGAAGCCATAGAAAAGAATAAAGAAGCAGACCAATGTCTATAACAAAGCCTTTATTAAGCTCACTGAAGACATTGATAAAACAGTATTGTCCAAAGAAAGTGAGGACTCTCAACTCTCAACTCTTTGACTGATAGCTATGAGAACATACTAAAGACCATTGCTGAGCATGAAGGTGTGTCAACACAAGAAATATAGATCAAGGACGGTGTCTACATCCCAACTGTTCTCACTTGAGTTGCAGGGTGTCTTCATTTTGGTCAAAGTTGCTGATGGCTGCATCACAAATTCCATGTTCAGCAACTCCAGTGGGGCCAGTTGGGATGTACACACCACCCTCTGTCCTTGATATCTGGTCTGCTGCAAAAGATGTGAGAAGTGCCTAACATCTGTATAGGAAACACAGTGTCCCATTGCACTGAGCTCATTGATGACTGCCTTACTACCAAACTTATGATGTATCAAAATGGGAAGTCCCAGTGTGATTGGCGTATGGATGTGACAGCTCTGTTCAATGAGATCATGACAAATTGCGATGACACACAGATTCTCCTTTGAAGCTGGGTCATCATCACATGTTAGGTAATTTCTGTGGGCATGTTAATCAACACAACAGTTCACAAAGTCATACAGGATGTTGGGTACATACTTGCTGCATTGGAAACATAATGGAGTAACTGCTGACATGTTACTCACTGTCATGCTCTACCTGATCCATGCTTTTCCTCAATATGTCTGCAGCCCTGTGTAATATTTGGATTTCAGAAAGACTCTGACTTGTCTGTGGAAGTGTAGTCTCAGTCTACTGTTATTTCTGTGAGTTTAGCAGCTTTCCTCAGTGCACAATATGGTCATACTATCTGAGCAGATCAGATCTGATTGTCTAGGACGTAGAACAAATGCAAGCCTGTCTTTGTAATGCTGTATCAGCTTTTCCTTTAGTTTCCAGGATCTATATTTCTTGTGTTGAACTATGGACACACCTTCTTGCTCAGCAATGGTCTTTAGTATGTTGTCATAGCTATCAGTGAAAGAATTGAGTCCTCACTTTTATATCTTTGGACAATACTGTTTTATCAATGTCTTCAGTGAGCTTAATAAAGGCTTTGTTATAGACATTGGTCTGCTTTTTTGATTCTTTTCTATGGCTGCTGTTATATTTTGTTTAGAGATGTAGTGTGCAAGGCACATTTTATGCTATTTGCCATCATATGCAAAGAGATCATGGGCATGAAAGAATTTGAATGTACATTCAGAAGCTGCCCGAAGGACCTTGTCTCTGGTACTGGGGAAAGCCGTGGCCTACTGGTTAGGGGTTCGGGCTAACCGAAGAGTTACCGGTTCGATCCCCAACCTAGAAGGGAAAAAAGGCGGGGGAAGTGGTTGAGCACTGCTCTCCCATGCCCACATCCACGGTGCCCTTGAGCAAGGCCTTGAAATGCAGATCAAGTTGAATTACACGTGCAACATTGGTCAGAGGGCTAAGTACTTTCTTAGCTAGGGAAAGTAGTTTCTACAACTAACTGTTTAGCTACTTAGGGGTAAAGTAAGCAGTGTAGGCCACTGTGTCCACTGCTGGTCTGGACAGACAAAAGCTAACAATATTATTTTCCATTATTCAGTAATGACTTGACCAAAACAAAATTCAAGTGAATATAAATATTTTAATAAAGGTGTTCCATCCCAATGTTAACCTGATTCAGTTGGATCTGTGTTTCATATGAATTGTTTAATACGAATGAAATGAATTGAATTTATGAATTTATGAAATGTATCATTATTAAATGTAAATATAGAGCAGCACTTACCTTGCAGTAACAATGAATTTGTCAACATTCTTCTCACCACTGATAATGTGATTTGGACTTGAGACTGTATTTTGCCAGTGTTCCGTTTTCTTTCATTTTGGACACCTCATACATTGAGTGACAGATTGAGTGTTTCTATGATAAAGCTCTGGTAAAGCAGCTACAAAGTAAATGAAAATGTTCGGCATAGATATTCATTTTTTGCATGTCTGCTTATTTTAGGTGTATGTTTACATGTCTCTATTCATTCCATACATCAAGATATTC
Source organism: Alosa pseudoharengus (assembly GCF_046254945.1). NCBI lineage: Eukaryota > Metazoa > Chordata > Actinopteri > Clupeiformes > Clupeidae > Alosa > Alosa pseudoharengus. The sequence continues at coordinate 38,623,356 of NW_027468870.1, forward strand.
ACATCCAGTCTTTTCTAGTAGGTAAAGCAACTTTCTGACTATGAACATGCCAAGTTTCAAAGCTCTCAGAGCTTGTGTGATTGATCTGCACTCATTTATATGCCTTAACTCCAATACGGACAGGCTATATTTTAGTCCTTTTTTGGTTTGGGGGTGTATAACAATATCTGTTAATTTAACAATCTTAGCAGTAAAATATTTTTAGCCAAGAATCCATTTCATATATGGGAGACCTTAGAGATGAGGAAAAACATTGTTGGGTTTAGTTCTACCTCCGGTAGGGGTATCTCAAAAACTAAAGCCCTTTCTGACCATTTGTCACTAGCCTATCTATGTGTGTGTGGAGAACATTTGTATCAACTATTTTTGTCATGTTCAAAGTAAATGACTTGGTCAATCCATACATTGTAATTTGACAACAATAAAGTGGAAATTTATTTCAAGCATCGTAAATAGCTTATCAAGGTACAGAAAACCAACCAGCACAATATATATATATATATATATATATATATATATATATATATATATATATATATATATATATATTTTTTTTTTTTTTTTTTTTTTTTTAGGCAGATAACAAGCTCTCAGAAGTTAGACAATAGACAAAGGGAATATCTGAACATAGGCTACTTGTAGGCTACTAATATCTCTCCCTTTCTATGAAAGTTCAATCCACTGCTACAAGGAGGACAGCTTTCTATTGAGCACGAATATTCTCTCCCTTTCTAGAAAAGTTCAACACTGTTACAAAGAGGACAGCTCTCTATTGAGCACGAATATTCTCTCCCTTTCTAGAAAAGTTCAACACTGTTACAAGGAGGACAGCTTTCTATTGAGCACTAATATTCTCTCTCTCTATGAAAGTTCAATACACTGTTATACAATGAGGGCAGCTCTGTGTTGAGTATACATAGGGTGACACAGGATGTGCAATGAGGGTGCCAGATGCAGCTCAGCGAGCAGTGCGGATGCTGATCTTCTTGCGTGTGTTCTCAGTACATCGCTCCATGATGAGTTCTGCGCTGGGCCGCGGGGGGACGATTGGCGTCTTGTGGTCATAATCGCCCTGTGGTCTCAGTGTGGCGATGTTATCTGTAAAAATGGCCAGACTCATAATTATGATATTACCTGACTGAGTGGGAGTGGTCTTGGTAAAGGATATCGTCACAGCTGTAATTCAGCCATAAGTAGGTTATATATACGTAGGGGCAAACATACCTAGAACATACCTTTCTGGGGCTTTCTCTCCAGCAGAGGGGACTTTGTGGAGCTCCTGTGTCTGCGAAGCTGAGGGGAGTTGCTCCTGCGCTGCTGTATGTAACGACGACTATTCTTGCGGTAAGCGTCTTGGCTGATTTTTTGCCGTCCTTGTGCATGAATGCTGTTAATGTTGCGAATGGTTGTTCTGCAGACAAAGTCATATGATTACATGAATCAGTATTGTGTATATATGTGTTGAAGAGTACAAACGATGTGAATAAGAAACAGTCTGCTAGGCACAGTGGAGTCAAATGAATGAGAAGAGAGGTTGGCCCTTAGCTACCTCCTGGGTGGTGGCGTCTTCCGCTGAACAACGCTTTTTTCGGCATCAGTTTCTTTTCCCTCCTCTGTCTTATGTAAGAACATAGATGGGTAATATCCTGTTTCCACCCCCTTCCTGCAAGTGAACAGGGTGAAACTGAATGAGTTTCCACATCGCTGCACATTAATAATGTACTGTTTTCTGTTGACAAAATGTTCTCTGGGAGAGTGATAATTTTATTAAGATGCAGAGATATTTCTTACCTGACCACCCACCACCCATCTAGGAGTTTGTGGATGACTTCAATGATCTCTCCAGACTCAAGAGTGACCTCATCCTTCTCTACTGCTTTGTAGGCTTTGGTGGTTATGTAAAGCTCTCCTGTGGGTCAGATGTATTCAGAATCAGTGTCACTATGAGTAAAACATATAATGTGTCGGTTTCCAACACATAAGCCTAGTCCTAGATTTTCATTGAATATTTTTTAATCTTAGGAATAGGCTTAATCATGTATGGGAATCCAGCTCATGGTCTATGTTCTAAGTCTAAGTTCTATGTGTTCTGAGTTTTAAACACACCTGCATAGTTAGGCTCTGGCTCCTCAGACTCATCTGGGCCATCGAGGGGCTCCAGATAGGAGGCTGGTATCCAGCCACGCTGGGCCTCACAATGGCAGAACCACCAACCTACACAAAGCAAAAGAGTATAAGACGGGACAGAGTTCTTGTGTCATGGTTAATTTCATAAACATTATTTTAATGTATGCTTAAAGCTGCAGTTGGCAAGTCTGACAGATTGAGGGGACTTAGCCAAAATTTTGAATGTTTACAAATCTCATGCCCCTCCCCCACTACCACCGAGCACCCTCTCATCGAGTTTGTGCTTTTCAGTGCACACCAGACTGTGATTGACAGTCAGATCTCACACAGCCCTGCTCTGATTGGACCAGAAGAACCGGGAGCTGTGGATTTTTGCAAAACAAATAACAGGCTCTAGGTGGAGGTAGAAGTGCGGGTTTTTTTCTAAAACCGACTGATTTATGTTGTTCTGTCGGAGCATAGTGTCGGTTTCAGTGAATATGATCAAAAATATCTTGCCAACTGCAGCTTTAACTTGACTAGTCCGTTAATCCAAGATAAATATGTGTTGTATTTTAGGGCATGAAGAGCTCTGACAAGTTTGCAGAAGAAAAAAAACATGTACCATTAGGACATTTCTCCACTATCTCCACCAAGTCTCCTGCCTTCAGGTTGAGTTCGTATTTGGAACTTTTGCTGTAGTCTGCAATCACCCGGTAGCTGTCAAGCATGATTGGACCAGTAATTTCTAAATAGAGGATATAAGTAAACAGTTTAGATGTCACCATAGCAGTGGATGCTGGAAAAAGCTGTTACAAAACATCTTTGAACAGTCAAAATGACATAAAAAAAGAGATCATACCAGAGGTGTTGCTTCTAGGGCGACCTTTTGACATTACATAGGTTTCGTTTCTTTTGAACCTGAATAAAAGAAATGAACATGTCAGGATCCACAGAGGAGAGTCCTGCTGTAGTATGCATCCATGGATAACTAAAGCCATCCTTACACCAGAAGACTTTGACAAGATTTGGGAAAGATTCTTGAAAGATTGTAGTCTTTTGAGTAAAGCTTGAATGGGGGGGGGGCATTAGTTAAAAGACTCTAATCTCCAATAAACAGAGAAATGTACACACGGGTGTGGCGCAGGGGGAGTCTCATCCTCGGGTCGGACTCTGAAGAAATCTCGAACCATCTTACACTGTGAGATCTTCGCTTCGAGGTGGATGAGAGCGGTGCAGTACTCAGTCAAGGTGCCCTGTCTGGTTTCTGTGTTCTTATAGTTGTCCAACCACTTTGGTGCTGAATACAGAAGACAAAATTTGAAAAGAAATATAAGATGTATTCAGGCATTAAATCACAAACAGTGAACAGTAACACGCTTGCAGGGTTATGCGTATCAAAATATACTGTATTACTGAGATGTATCAATGCATGTCTGACTGCATCAAAACTCTCAGTGAGTCAGAAGGTTAAAAGTTCTCCAAGTTGTGAGTGTGTTGCATCGAGGTGACAGGCCATATAAGGCATGTAACATCGCAGTTGTCCCTCAACGGGGGCAGCCGTGGCCCACTGGTTAGCACTCTGGACCTGTAACCGGAGGGTTGCCGGTTTGAGCCCCGACCAGTGGGAATGGCTGAAGTGCTTTTGAGCAAGGCACCTAACCCCTCACTGCTCCCCGAGCGCTGCTGTTGTAGCAGGCAGTTCACTGCGCCGGGATTAGTGTGTGCTTCACCTCACTGTGTGGTCACTGTGTGTGTGAGTGTGTTTCACTAATTCACGGATTGGGATAAATGCAGAGACCAAATTTCCCTCACGGGATCAAAATAGTATATATACCAAAGATTCTAGAACAGAGCTCTGTTCTAGAATCTTTGATATATACTTACTTATACAACATTTCAAAGATGGGTGAGCTGTTACAAAACGGCTGCCATGTCTATACCGCATTTCCCACTCACTTGCTTCACTTTTCACTGTCCTAATAAAGGCAAGGCTAGGCAGTTTTATTTATACAGCGTATTTTGCTAGCAAATAAGGCCAAAAGGCCCACAAATATTTCAAAATGACACTGTCCTCTATAAGGGCTTGTGATAGCAATGGGTCAGATATGGACCATGAGGGGGAGAGCGGCCATTTACAAGCCAATACTGCTGAACCGGCAAACAGAACATGATTCATGATTCATTCTACCACCTAGATGAGGAGAATCAACTGTGGATGAGCTCTTTATCACAGCACTGTTCCAAGACACATCTTCTCAGTCTTGACAGTGTACAGATTGACAGTTCTTTACATTTACATTTACTGAATTAGCAGATGCTTTTATCAAAAGTGACTTAGAATGAGGAATAACATAACATCTTTAGATGCAATGTGAAGAAATTGTTTTGATGAAATAATGGAGTCAGTTCATGTGGCTGACCATGCAATGATCAGTGAGAACCCTTTTTTATCAGGCCCATCTCCTTGAATTTCCCCTGGGGATCAATAAAGTCTATCTATCTATCTATCTATCTATCTATCTATCTATCTATCTATCTCTGCAACAGAGCAGCAACAGGGTGCTCATGGTAGGAGGATGGAATATAGAATTTTGATGACTATACATACAGTAAGAGAATCTAATTCAGTAGATAACATTATCTCTAACCGACCCAACATTTGTGAGTTGGGACCAAAAAAAAAAGTTTTCAAAGGTTTGTTAATAACACGTGATTTAGATGTGGCAACATGTGCATTGAGGTTATAGGCTAGTCTGCGTTTTCATGTCTGGTGCCACTTTTTGTCACAGTTGCGTCAGGGGTTTCATAATGGTTTTACACAAAACCGAAAGTCCAAGAAAGTTTTGTTTTATAAAAAACTACCCTTTTCCTACTCTGATATCAACATCCCTACAAATGAATCCCTTGAATGCATTTAGGGAACTGAAAGTGCTAGATATGTAAACATTTCCAGTATTTGCAATAGGATTTTTCTAATGTTATTGTTCAACATTTGGTGAGCATTTATATGCAACCGCTTGAATAGGCCTAATACTTAAGTGCTGGTAACTGCATTTAGGCTACTGGAAATATTGTTAATAAAATCTTATGTTGAAATAGACACAAGATTTTTCACTTTCATTAGGTCTGAGTAAGGTACTAGTCAGACAACAGGTGTTTCCTATTAGATAAAACAGAACTACAGCATGTCTTCACTTAATTCCTGTTTTTGTTCAACATGTAATCGAGTCACGAATCACGTAACTGAGTATATGGCAGCAAAACAATCTTTCTAAAGGTATATGTGGAAAGATTTATGTGCAGCCTAATATTCTTCACATTTTTCATTACCGATTTATTAAGTTATTACCTGGTAATGATGGTATCTTCCGATCTTTTGCATCAATTTGACCTGCTTCAATAGGAAACATCTCTTTAAGAGTTTTCTGAAACAAAGGATAATAACAGTAAGCATTTGCTTTGTTCCAGTTTTGTATTTTAAAATGTAGGCTACTGAAAAGAATTATGAATTTTATAATCCATTTTACCGCACTTACATGAAATTCATGAATCTCTGGATATCTCCTATAGATCAGTTTTTCTGACTGATCACTCCACTTCACTAAGATCATATATACCTGTATAACATGCATAATGCATAAGAATATTAAGTCAATGCTGTAGTGTAAAAAAAACTATACATTAACATTTTAATAAACTGTGGTCCATCCAAAAAACTATATATTTATACTTGGTTTAAATTACGATAAGATGTTTAAATTTATCCATTGATGTATCATTATCCATGCCATTAGTTAAGAACTTACATAGTGCTGACTGGGAAAAAATCTTTTCTCAAAGCCCAGAAGTTCCACATGGCGTATGTAGAGCTGCTCCATGTTGTAGCCGCTGCCAAAAGAGATGAGGTGCCACAAAAGACTCAAAAGATGTATAAGAACTCAAGTGACAAAGGTTTTGTACGATGAGGGCATGCCCTTAAAGCGTCATGCCTCCACAAGCAAAGCTTGCTTATTCTCATCCTCCACAACTTCCTCAAAACAAATAACATCACTTTCCGCTAAAATTACAGCAGCGCAGACAATAAACAGAGCTCAGTTCTTGTGGTAGTAGATTACAAGTTTTTTAAAAATGTTTACATATTGTAAATCATTATATTCAGACAATGACTATAAATATATATATAAATATGTCTTAGCAATGAAAAGCCAATGTTTTGAATTAGTTACCTTTTTGTGTAAGTATTTTAACATTGCAGAAGTTTACCAATAGAGAATCAATGAAAATTGGTGAAATGATGATAATGATGAAAATGATCATTTGTTTGACACAATAAACCATATTGTTTTGAAATCACTGCGAATCACCCAACTTTTATTACAGAAAGCACTCAGTTCACATTAGATAACCCTTAGATAACCCTGTTGCTTTTTCTCAGATTTCATGAGTAAATGAGTCATTTAGTTATTTCAGCAACCCAAAAGTCTGTCTGTGTTCATTGCAAAAAAATATGTCCGTGAATGAACTTCCTCTATTCTCGCTTGTTCATAAGCCCTAAGCCATAAGCTGTCTCATGGGCTTTCACCAGGATTTCACCATGTGACCGCAGTAAAACCAGAAAAATTCTGAAGGGGAACTTATAGCATGTGCATAAAGACACACCCATATTCACAAACTTCCCTCAAACTCCAGTAGGGGCCCTTTTTAAAATGTTATTACCTTATTTCTTATCAACATCTCATTATTATACTGTTTGTGTATTTTGTTTGATTCTTGCTGGGATGTAGTATGTGGGAAGCGTTTTATCAAGGCCTATGATGTTTGATCGATGATATAAATATTGAACAGATGTTGCAAGACATTATTGGGACCTATGACAGGGACATCCCATGTTTCCTTTTTAATGTTGTGATGGCAACATGTTTATTATGTATGTGTCTTGTGTAAAGCATGTGGTCTCACCCTGAGGCAAAGAGCTGATTCTGATATTGTGGGTGAACTTCTTGTGATGTGACTTAGATTGATTTAGATTTGACATTTTATTGGGGAGGACAAGGGAATCAGGATAGCCAATATGACCCCTTCCACAGCCTTCACCTTTGAGTCTTTAAACCTGACCACATCAAAACAATTATATGTTTTGTTTAGTTTTATCAGCTTAATTTTTCAATGAAAGCCTTACATGTCCAGTTAGGCCTGTTTGTTTATACTGCTCCCTCGGTGTGTCAAAAAAAAACAAGTTGTTTTTCATGTTGGAGAAAAAGGGCCTTGTGTTTTACAGGTTTTGACAATGTCATTGAGTAACTTTTATTTTAATTTTAAAATAAAATATAATTCTAGTGTATCAAAATACTACAACACTTTTGAAAAAACTACAGCATACCACATCATGTAATAAAATACTGTAGATTTATATTTTGAAAATGCTAAACATACTCTTTAAAGGCAGCATGAAATCACTTTGCAAACCTTCCATATCTGCCTATATACTGTATCTACCCCTCCATCAGTACACTGACTCTGTTGATTAAGTGGACAGTGTTTGAGAGCAACAGCTTTTCTCTGGCTACAAGACATGCCACTGTCAACAGATCAACTATGTTGACCTGCCTGTTACATCTCCTGCCTGTTACATCTCATAGCCTAAATGCTATATCAGAGATGTACTCAAAAAGTCACAACTGAGCTTGTCAAGTACAAACTAACCACCGAACTTAATAACCCAGTGCAGTTCTATTACCTTAAAATAGCGGCTTCAAACTAACATAAGAAGAATGAAATCTCTGACCTTATCAATGCATGCCCATGATTGATATTGCACTGTGTAACACGGTTCATCAGGTAGGATCATGATCCTTTTGGTTGATTTTTAACTAACTGTGCACCATCTAAGCACTAAATGTTGTATTGATGCCAAGGGGCATAAATATGAATTTCATTTAATTTTCATTGTGTTTCTTTGGGTGTTATGGGTCAACCTTTTCAGCAGTGTTGCAGGGCAATAACCGGTATAGTGTTCCAATTGGATAATCATGTTAATTTGCATATTAAAGTTTTCAAGAAAAGAAATAGGCTATTAGAGGGAACAACAATACCCAGGAACATGGCCTACAGCTCAGAAAGGTGCCTTGTGAATCATCATCTTTGGAGGGCACATACATCACAGTCAAAGTTGTTCCAAAGTTCTACCAAAGATCCTTAATATAACCGTCTCTGGTTCTACCAAAAACAGGCAAACTTCAAAAATATGCCCGTCAGTTTCGTGTGGACGGCCTAAATTTGAGAGAGCAAGTAGGCTAACCATGTAGTTTGAGTGAGCAAGTAACCATGTAGTTTGGGTGAGCAAGTAACCATGTAGCTGTGAGTGGGGGAGTGTATTGATTGTGTGAGCAACATAACACATTACTCATCTTGCACTGGATCATCTTCCTGAATGTCAATATTCTGAACAAGTCTGGGCAAATTAAAGTCAGCACCAGTCAGAGGCTACATTCATTGTTTTGCACATTTTAGATTTTTAAACTAAAAATACACACCTATAAAGTAATTTGATAGCATACAAAATGCGAAGCTAATTTTCTTCAACTTCAACTATTTTGTATTTGAGGCCTGCGTATTTTAGCCTATCATCAGGCACGGAACTAATGACAACACACAGTTGTTTCTATCAGGAAGGTTTTAATGTTGCTGAATGCACTCTCGCTGCCACCTTATGCTGCTACTCCTGGAACGTCAAATGGCTTCAGAGGGAGTCAGAAGTATTATGCCTGTTTGTGGTTGTAAAGGCATAAGGACATGTCTAACATGTGAGAGAATAACGGGCAAAATTGGCTTGACTGCAAATGAAATTACAAAGGTACCATTGTTTTACTTGACTCACATTATGCATTGATAACAAGCGAACTTTGGTAGGCTAAGTTAGGCTAACAATAACCAGTTAGTTAATCATCATTCTATCTATGACAGTACGTTTACTTTCCTTGTCTTCAGGAATCATAAGAAGTTACACACAATTCTTTATCAGAACTGGCCATAAGATGTGTAAATGGGGTTCGTGAATGTCCATTCTATGACAGTAACGTTTATTTTCCTCGTCTTCAGGAATCACAAGAATTTACATACAATCCTTTATCAGAACTGGCCATAAGATGTGTGACTGGGGTTCAAGAATCATTTCCCTTCCCTGGAGTATTTCTATGCGAAAACTTTGTCACTGAGGAGGAGGAGAAGGAACTGGTGTCTAAAATGGATGAAGATATTTGGAGAGAATCCCAATCAGGAAGAAGGAAACAGGTTGGTGGTCTAATTATGCATTATTCTGTACTAGTCTCATCATACCAACTTGCTATCTTAAACCAACATTATCTTGTCTGTTCTATTCTTTAATTGTGTTTCAACTTTCTAATTATTCCCCAGGATTTTGGCCCTAAAGTTAACTTCAAAAAGAGACGTATACGTGTTGGAGGCTTCTGTGGCCTGCCATCAATAAGTCAAAAACTAGTGGCCCAAATGAACCAATTGCCCCAGCTTAATGGTTTTCATCCGGTGGAGCAATGTAACCTGGACTACAATCCTCAGCGAGGGTCTTCTATTGATCCTCATCTTGATGACAGCTGGTTATGGGGAGAGCGATTAGTTACGATCAACTTACTTTCAGACACCATTCTCACAATGAGCCTGGATGGAGGATGTGGACAATTGGATCAAGAAGAAGTGAAGGTCCATCTCTCTCGTAGGTCCTTGGTTTTGTTGTATAGTGAGGCAAGACACCGATGGAAACATGCAATCCATAGAAAGGACATTCACAGTCGCAGAGTGTGTAGTACATTCAGGGAGCTTTCTGCTGAGTTTCTAGAAGGCGGAGAACAAGCAGAGATGGGGTCCCAACTGTTGAACATTGCCTCCAGCTTCCATGGTGTTCCTCTGTGACAATTTATTATAGAATTTCACTCTGGATAGGATTGTGGCATAGGCCTAATATCAAGTTAATCAACAATAGCATGTTATAGCCAGCATATGCTACTTTCGTAATCACACACAGTTTGACAATTCTTGCACTTTAAGTCAAAGCTAAATACCTTGGTCGTATAATTTTCGATTTGTTTTATAATAATAATTTAAAAAATACCCATCTAGAATATAGAAATGTGTCTGTGTTGATTGATGAGCTAGGTTTGTACACTGGAGTGTGGCATGGTGCAAAATGGGTTCTTGCCTACTTGTAAATACTGCTTCAATGTATCAGTACTGTTCATGATACAATTCAGCTCACTACAGTTTAGCAATCAAAATTGTAGATTGCTTTTGCAGCTGTTTTTGTTGTATTTGTTGTTGTCCATGACAGCAGCTACTGCATTAAGGACTCATTATTGTTGAGGACATTGTTATTATATTACAACATAAATACCAATACCAATTTAAATATTGCATATTTGCCTGTAAGAAAGGCTTATGTTAGACTAGACCTATATCAGTTTCATAGTGTGCCATAGGAATATGGACAATGCCGGCCAAAGTAGCATATGTGATTTCAATGATGAAACCGATTCTACCTACTTGTACAAGTATATAACATTTATAAATTAAATAAAACAATCTATTTTCTCATGTTTTTGTTTGGCCACATTCAAAATGGCGAAAAGGTAATATCATATACTTCCGGGGTCAAAGGTTACACGGTTTTCCCGGGAAATTTCGCTCTGTCTGCAGTCAGCATTGTACTGGTAACAACATTGTAAGTACGTTTTTTTTTTTTACTTACATAATCATCAACTGGTTCATTAATCGGTTCGGGTGATGTTTACATCTTTTGTCGTATGTTAATAGTATGATAATATGACGGAGATTTAAATTTAACTTTTAGTTGTTAGTTACGGCTAGATAACGACGTTTATGAGGATCATCACTTGAGTCACGATCTTCCGTGGCCAGTCATTTAGCCTATTTTAGTCATAGACTACAGTCTAGGATTTTAGTTAACGGTATAGAGTTCGTCAATACATTCGTCAGTTAAGGCTGTCATTGTAACTTGGTTGGTGAATGTGAAGCTGGTTTCAGTCATTTAAAGTCCACTCTAATTGTGCTTTACTCGACTACAACTTTATCTACACTGTAGTTATTTGTATATGATTTCATAAATCTTTATTGCTTGTGCAAGCCTTAACCATGAAACTCTCACAGTCGCTTGACATCCTAATGGCACAGTATCCCCCTTAAAACAATTGTCTTCTTGTAGTTCAAGTGGGCAGTCAAGAGTCACACCCCTTTTTATTCACAATTAACAAATAAAAACCTTTCTGTCCTGTAAGGTCATTCAGCTGCCAGCCATGGAAAAAGTAACAGAGAAAGTTCTCCTAGAAAAAGCTACTCCCAAAGCAACACAACTTGAACAGATAAAAAACCTAAAGTAAGTAACATCTTTATTTTGCTTTTGACTGCTCTGTATTTCTGAAAATATATTACCTGTTACTCAAATGATTTGTTTATTTACTTAGTTGTGGCATAGTTAAAATTGATTAAAATTGAGCACAAATTGAGTTGATGGTGTCTCTTTCAGTCTGTCGCGACTTGGATTAAAAGACAAAGATTTGCCAGTGCATCTTCTGTCGAGGCTCACCAGTTTGGAGAAGCTGGACCTCTCTGGGAACATGTTGCTGGGGATGCCCGCGGGGCTCTCTCTCCCCTCCTTGCGAGTTCTGGACTGCTCCAACAATGACATGGAGGATATCGCCTCTCTTCAGTCCTTAACAGCATTGGAAGAGCTTAGTCTTGAGGACAACTTGTACCTCACTGTAAGAATCATATTTTAAATGTTGTTGTAGTAATACTCAAGCTGTTATTCACAAAGCGGTCAAGAATGTGCAGTAATGGTATTAGTTTTGACGATCCTCTATCTCTGTATGTTCACTTTTTAGCTGAATGATCAGCATAAGGCCATATTCCTCCTGCCCAAGCTGAGAATTTTCAATGGAAAAGACATCGGCCCAATGGCTAATCATATCCGGCATGTCACCAGCGGGATCCTAATGAAAAGAGTAAGGCTACGCAGAATTTATCCAGGATTTGGTATCGGTGTTGTTGCTCAAAGTGTACATTTCTTTACCTAAAGGAATCTTTAAAAAAATGTTTTAAGTTAACATGTGTCTGTTGCGTTTCCCTAGGTTGTTGAAATCTGGGAGGGAAGTTTTAAACTTCCTAATCCACCAACCACGGAGAGTCTGGCCAAAGTTGAGAAAAATTTTATCAACGATGCCTGCTTTCGAGTCAAATATGGCCCCAGCTCTTTGAGTCTTTACACAAAATGGAGGGTAGGTGTTTTTAAAGGGATCTTAGCAGCAAACAGATGTAGGTGAATTACATGTGTGTATGTTATGCAAATTATGTGAAGTTATGTTCACAATCAATTGCTTTATTGTGTATTTATGGATTTTATGCTCTCCAGGTTGAGATGATTGCAAGAGAATACTTCCACTCACTCATTCCAACAAACGTTAAGGATACCCAACTCAACAAGGACACTCAAAACAGACCCAATGATACCAAGGAGAAGGTAATAAAGGAATTATTTGTCTTAGGCTGTCCAGATTGACACTATAACATAATAATGACTACGTATTTTATCTCATTGGCTTTCTCACAGGTTATTCTCACTCCAGTTAAGAGAAAGATGACAAATGTTGAAGCTGAGAGCCAAATACGATGTACCCCAAAGAGAGTTAGATTGTCTGCTCAAACTCCCACAAAGGACAGTCCCCGAAAATCCAGCCGGCTTCAGAACACCCCTCAGAAGGCTGAGAATGCCCCAGCCAGTCCTCTCCAAAGTACTGTGAGGAACTTGGCCACTCCAACAAAGCAGCAGAGGTGTAGCGCGAAGGAGAGCGTGAAACCGACCACCCCACAAAAGAGGCAGACAAGAACCCATTCTAAGATAGAGACTGACACCCCTCAGGAAACCATCAAAACCATCTCTGAGGTGTCAATCGCTTGTTATTTCCCTTCCTGCATTTGAAAAGGGACAGTGAAACCAGGACGACCTCTCAGTCTGACATTATAGTAGTCTCTGTTATGCTCACACGTATCTGTCTCCTCAGCATTTGCATAGTGATGGCTTTTGATTGGTCATTAATGGGGGTCTTTACTCTCTGTTGTTCTAGGAACCGGTGTGTCTGCAGCCCCTACACGTCCTGCAGTGCCACAGCAAACAGGACGACCACAACGACTTCAAAACCCAGCTCTGGGCCTGTGCCTTCGAACCTGCGGCAAACAAGAGTGGTCAGTGCGGCTAGTCTCAAAAGACAGTGGTCATAAAATTCCATGTAGAAATGGCTTTGTTTTCATCTTCAGTTCCTAAATACTTCGATTGTTTTTTTGAGTTGGGGTGGGTACAAAGTACGATTTATATTCTATAACTTGTGGTTTGCACGTACATTTCTAGATGGCGGTAACCTGGAGAGCACGGTAGCCACCTGTGGAGGCGAGTCTGTGTGTGTGATTGACTGTGAGACGGGCAGTGTACTGAAGAAATATAAAGTCCCTGGCGAGGTTTGACCACCAAATTCCGTTTGCATTTCCTTTCCCCAGCCACTAGGTGGCATCTGCAGCCTCTCTTGCACAGCATCTGTAGCATTTCATGAAGTTTTGTCCCTGTGGTATTTCATGCATCCTCCAGGAGTTCTTCTCTCTGGCGTGGTCAACATTGCTGATGTCTTTGAAGAATAGCATGCCACGCCACTGCAGCATTTTGGCTGCCGCCGGGAAAAGGGGTGCGGTGAAACTAATTCACCCGAGGGCCAACTTGGCGTTTGGAGAGTTCCGAGCGAGCCGACGAGCCATCTCTATCATCTGCTTCAGCCCCCAACAGAGTAGCTACCTTTTCAGTAAGTGTATAGGAGAGCCACCATTAAAAAATACATTGTATTGTGGAAGTGTGTGCATATTTAACCTATTCATAGTTGTAATTATAACTGGGTATTTCAAACAGATACTATGTGTTGTAGGTTCTTAGGTTGTTGCTATTGTAATGCAAAAAACTAAATAAGCATTTGCATAATCTCTAAATAAACATGAACATGAATTTGGGGGCAGCCGTGGCCTAATGGTTAGCGCTTTGGACTTGTAACCGGAGGGTTGCCGGTTCGAACCCCGACCAGTAGGCACGGCTGAAGTGCCCTTGAGCAAGGCGCCTAACCCCTCACTGCTCCCCGAGCGCCGCTGTTGTTGCAGGCAGCTCACTGCGTCGGGATTAATGTGTGCTTCACCTCACTGTGTGTTCACTGTGTGCTGAGTGTGTTTCACTAATTCACGGATTGGTACAAATTGGGATAAATGCAGAGACCGAATTTCCCTCACGGGATCAAAAGAGTATATATACTTATACTTAACACCTGAATTTTTCTTTCAGCTGGGGCATATGATGGCAAAATCTCTATGTGGGACATCGGTGGCATAGACTCTGATTACAATTTTAAAGTCAGGTGAGCTGGGAATGGTTATTGTTCATTTAGAATTAAATCACCATACTTACAGTTGTCCGTCATTCCTTTTGATGCTACCATATTACAGATGATTGTTTGTAAGCAATTAAGGTTGACTTTGTGTGTGTGTGTGTGTGTATCAGTCAGCTCTTGGTCCTAGAGGCCTCCTCCACGCCACTTCACCTCGCCCTGCCTGCATCTTCTGCAGATAAACATCTCGTTGCAGCCTGTGATGACGGTCTACAGTGCTTCAACATTCAGCTCAATACAAATGTACAAAAAAGGTGAGGGTATAAGTTATACGGTATGTCTAAATTCAATAAAATTATGATTTTTTTTCTTCATATACCAGTAATAATACTCCATATATGTTTAAGCTGAGGGTCTTATTGGTAGCGAAGTGTTAAAAAATGACTGATGACTGAAAATATTCACTCCATGCTTTGACTCAAATAGTATAGCTTGTAGACTGGAATGCTAAAATTGTGCACTGCTAACTGGCTTGTTATGTATCATTTCCTTAGGACAATGCAGATGGAGATCACATTTCCTGTTTATGAGAAGAAGGACAAAACAAACAACTTCCGTACAATTGATGGTTTCTGTTTCCTGTCAGATGATGTTGTGGGTAAGTTCACTGAAAGTTCATGTCCATGTCACATATGAAGGCTTCAGAGGAAATGGTCATAGTAAGTCATAATTCTAAACATTTACTGTAATTCTTATGTAAATATGATTATTTGTCTATTTGGCCTTTATTTTAGTAACACCCGACACAATAGGTGATTATTATAACAAATATAAACAATATGCATTATTGTCAGTAAAATGCTTCTTTCTTGCTATTTGTGATCAAACTGTACAAGTTGACTTTGGTAATGAGCAGCAGGTCCTGGTCGCTTGCACCATTAGTTTAAAAAAGTTATTTATGTCCTTCTCTGAGTTCAGTCATCTGAGGTGGCCCAGGACCTGCTGCTGATTCTGTGCACCAATGCACCAATGTTACCCTTTTCATTGCTTTGACTTTAGTAGTAATGATTGACTTTTCTTGTTATGATAATACAAACGGAAGTGGGAGCTGTCTAAACATAAAATTATCAAATCAATTTAAATCATGCAAACACTTGATTTGAAATGTGCATCCTGGAGTGGGCTACTTCTGCCCTGGGGGCTTATTGGCCATCCCCTGTGCAGCGCTTATGCCAAATCAGAGCAGCGTTCCTTTTTAACACTCTCTTCCTGTGCTCAACCAGCCTCCAAAAGCCACATGCAAGGCTCCATCTATCTCTGGAGCTGGAGCAGAACTCTGGCTTCGTCCTCTGGTAGAAAGAAAGTGTCCGCAGCGATCCTCGCAGAACTGCAGTGGTCTAACACAGATGTCCCCTACCTATCACTCAACACCTGTCCCAGTAAGTCCCTTCTCTTGGCCTATAAGAGTAGTGGTGTTTTCTGGAAGGATGATGATGTTGTTGTTTTTTTGTTGTTGTTTTAATTCGACTATGCAGTTAATTATTCTGCTCCTTTATTTCTGCTCCTTTATTATCAATTCCTTTATGTTTTAAACAATTTTAACTCTTATTTAAAAAGAAAAAAAAAAATATATACATTGAAACTCTATTAAAATGTACACACATGTACACAGAAGTTTAACCAGCCATAGATGGCGATATTTCGTTGTGGAACAGCTGGGACATGCTGTTCGGTTTAGAGCTAAACAGGTTGTACGAGCTGTCTGAAAAAAAGGTTCTGCCTATTTATCTCTATTGTCTATATCAATAGCTATAATCTTATAGGATTAGGATTATGATATTTTTTAGGATTATGGTATGGACATTTTTTGTGCTTTATTTTACTTAGTTCAGATAAGCAATAGGTGAAGCTAAAGACCCACATTATAAATTAAAGGTATGCGAAAGTAAAGCTATGTGTCCTTTGAACCAGACAACTTTTGTAGGAAGCAGACCTACAGCTCTGGAAAAAATGAAGACCACTCCACATTTTCTGATGTCATTCTAATGAGTTGACATTCATATTCAAATTTGCAGTGGTCTCTTAATTTTGAATATGACCGTCAACTCATTCGAAAGTCACTCAGCAACTGCAGGATGACATCAGAAAAATGTGCAGCAGTCTCTTCATTTCTTCCAGAGCTGTATGTCCCATGCATCACCCTCCCCCCGTGGCACCCTCCAAATATTGCTAAAGGTTAATGTATGGCCTCTGTAGAACTAGTTTGGCAAGCTCTGTCTGGAGCACTGTATGTCCTCATGAAGTTTTAAGGCTTTGCATTTCAGAGTAGTCAAGTTTCTCTTGTTGTATATTTCACTCACTTTCACCCTCTCCAGGTCATGGTTTTGTAGTGTGCGGCGATGAGAAGGGAAGACTATGGACGTACCACTTGACAGAGGAGATGAAAGCCAAATTTAAGAGTGGAAAACCTATTCCCACAACAGAGGTACAGTCTGTCTTTAAATGAGCTTGCCCACATTACAGATGTTGACTGCAAGTCATTTTTATACAGTAAAGAAATTAGGCAATCCTTTTTGCATTGACAGTCATCGATAACTGGCCTACACAAGGCACTGGAAAAAGAGTGGTATATCTGAGGGTGACCATAAAAGGAATAGCCCTCATCATTTCTGGCTCACTATCCATGTTTACATGGACACTTTTAATCAAATTAGAAACGGATAACAGCTCAATCGGAATAGAAATGCTCATATAACGGGAATAAAAATGCCTGATCCGATTAGAATTATTTCTGATTGAACATCCATGTAAACGGTCAATCAGATTGCCTGCTGTATCCTCTCAAGGAAAAGTAGGCAACAACGCCTATTCTGAAAAAAGTTTCTAAAGCTTTTGAGAGCGCCTGATTGGAATAGAATGTAAACAGTCGCCATAGTTTAATCGGAATGACAGAAAGACTGTCAATGTAAACCCACCTACTGTTGTTGTTTTCTTGTTGCAGGTTCTTGAGTGGCCATCGCCTGTCAGAGCTGGACTTGGTGCGGTGGAGGGCCCTTCAATTAACTCGGTTGTAATGAGCCAGGACCTGCGCTACCTGGTTGCTCTCAGTGACAGGAACATGGTGGTGGTGTGGAAAAGTGTTGTATCCTGAGAAATTGGAAGACTTGATACAGCCTTGATAACATCCTCTTACACACACACACACACACACACACACACACACACACACGTGTGTCATAGGCTTTTTTCATCATTCAGTGGGAAGTTGGACCACAAAGAATTAAAATGAAAAATGAACAACTTTTAAGAACTCGGGGAAAAAGACATTGGTCTCTATTCATGGAGAAATTGATCTTGACTAATGCTGTGTGGTGCAGCAGTTATAATTATACAGCATTTCTGTGAATATCGTTTTTTTATAAACGGCAAAGCAGTTAGAATGAGAATGTACAGAACTGCACAATGTTTGAATGCAGCTCACATTGTACATTGTGTTAAGGAGTGTATTTGCTCAGATACACCCAATAAAAATGTCATATCATTTTAATCTATCATTTAATTTTTGCAACCTTTATCCCTCTATTGTTGCTACAGATGAAACATGTAGCACTTTACTTTTTTGCTTTGCGAAATTTTATACAAAATACGAAACCATTTTCTTCATCTGAATAAAATACAAATTACAAAATACTATTTTGTATTTGAAATATGTAGAGTGGTCATTCTACTGAAACTGCTCTTCTGTCTGGGACTGAAGCATTGAGAGTAGCTAAGTCCTCTGCTCAGTCATCAGTATTAATTCTACTAGATTTATCTGCAGCCTTTGATACTGTTCATTTTTTTTTCCATTTGGCTGTTGATTAATTTGACATTATTGTTTATTATTGATATTCTCCTTAATGTAGTCTTACCATGTCATTGTTTTTATATTATTGATTGAATGGACATTGAATGGACATTGAATGGACATTGTTTTTGTATTTGTGTGTCGCTTTGGACAAAGGCGTCTGCCAAATCCATAGCCATAACCATAGATGTATCATAAGGACAGGACCAGTCGGAGGCTACATTCATTGTTTTCTACTTTTATGATGTCATCACATGATCAAAAATATTGGTTTTACCAAAAATATATGGCAGTATTTTTTAAGTAGCCTACAAAAATGCACACCTGTAAAACATTTTGATACAAAATAAGAAGCCATTTTACAAAATTCTAAAAATACTTTTGTATTTGAAATACATATTTTGAAGACTTGTAGGCCTGTCATTAATACTGCCCATCCTTGTATCAGACCATGATCGCTAGTATTTTTCAAACCAACAATGCCAGTGTTTTCATTTCAACAAACATAAAACGAAGTTAACTTGATTGACGAGATGGGTGGCATCCAAGCTTTAAAAAAGACTATCTGCAAGCAAACTTGTGGTGTATGCACGGTGCGAACAGTGTGTCCTAGGCTAGGGGGAGGGTCATTTCCTCTCTCCTCCTCCTCCTCGAACATTGATTGGATGGCTTCACAGATGGCTCTCCTGACAAACAACGATTAGCCCTCCCTTTATCCAGATGCTTATTCTCTTCTGTATCATTCGGTTAGCTTGCTGGCTATGTGATTTGAGTCTGATACGTGCCTCTGTGCACGGAGACGGCCTACATTTGGGATGACATTGTAAATGGGCAGCAGATACATTTCAGGAAAGGATAACGACTGTTGTCGGCAGGCACAGCTCATCAAAACTACTTAACATCAATAACAAAATGCGGCGACGAGTGACCGCAAGAGCCATCGAGATGCTGGGTTGTGGTACAGTCGCCAACCCAGCAATGTCCAGGCAATTACTTGTTAGAACAATAAATATCAATCCACCTACTGTGGGGAATGGAGCAAATGAAAGATTCCGATCCACGTCTTCAATGCAAGGATATACGGAGCTAGCTAGGGAAAGGTCCAAAACCGTTACTTCGTTTTACAACCAGTCTGCCATCGACATATCAGCTGAAAAGGTAAGGTATCACCGAAATACTATCACTAGATTAGCAATGCTAGGTAGCTAGCTATCATAGCCAAAGCCATAATTAGACCTGAACGAGTAGTATCGGATACAGTTATGTGATTGGTGTTGTTTACGTGGTTTAGACTACGTTTAATTACGAATGTTAGCTGCTACAACGTCAACGTTGTAGATTAGACTTAACGTTGCTGTTAATTCATCCGGAAATCAGTTAAAACTTTGACGAGGGGCCATTGTTGTAACGTTACGTTAACCTAGCTTTATGGCTAAAGTTAGGCCCCTTCCTTTTATTTATACGGTCACTTAGCCGTCCTTACCAGCCAGTTCCAGTTCCAGTAGCAGCTAACGTACCAGACAGGTTTTTGCTAGTCAGATAGTTAACTGATTAGACTAGGTTTCTTGTAAGAGTGGTCGCCCTGCTAGCTATCCGCACGATAGCTGGGTCGATAGCAAGAGAGAAATACTGAACGTCAACTTTCAAGTGACTGTCATGTCATGAATGGTGTTTTGATGAACATGATGTGGCCATTAACGCAAACCGTCATTTATCATGTCATATCGTTAACATACTTTGTCATAAACAACGTAACTTAACTCAATTGTATTTAACATGCAAGGTTTTATCATTTAACATGCACCTGTACAATAAACATAGTTGTTTGTTAAGACAAGCAAACGTGTTGGACTTCTAGTTGTCTAATATTGAGAGCCAGACATCTGCGGTACCGATGAGACGCTGTCTAACGTTACAAACATTTGGGTCATACCAAGGTCAAAATCTTGACTACCCACCTTCAGGGTACTCGAATGCCATGCAGTCAGTTTGGGCACTATTTTTTGGCTGCCTACTTTATGCTAAGGGACTACGAACAAGGCTCTGCGTTGAAGCGACATCTGAAACATGTGGTATTTCTTTTTATTTCCTACTTTGCAGGCTTCTGTCAGACTTACTCCAACCACCCTGCTGTATGCTGGAAAATCTCCAGATGGACATCATGTCCTGGTAATTACACACAGTTGCTTCTTCATGCTCTTCACTTATAACACAAACACTAGCAACATGTTTTGGCACCTCAGTAACTATCAAGGCTATGCTATCTTTAAACTAAGATCTTATTTATCAATCAAAGTTATGGTGACGTATATTTATTGTGCCATTATTTGCTGAGACAGACAAATTAGCCAGGCTTCCTAATGACAAAACATGGGGTTGTAAACATCAGTGTAAAGAGAAGCATGGGACTCCCATTATTTTGGAAACACACAACAAACAAAATGTACAAATCTGTAATAAGATGATAGAAAATGGGATTAAATGATCAAAACATCTCAATGCAGAATGCTGTATGCTGTTCTATCTAGCAATCTAAAGGAACAGTTGAAGAGACCTGCCCATGTGCACATCACCTGTTTACTTGAATGTATTACCTCTGAATATGACCTTGAGAGAGATGGTGGAGCTGATGTGGGTAAAGCCTAATGCGGTCCTTTTGTGTTTGTGTATGTCCAGAGTAGTGCCAAGTACCTGCAGAAAGAATTGCCTGTGCGCATTGCACACCGCATCAAGGGATTCCGCAGCCTTCCCTTCATTATTGGCTGCAACCCCACCATTTTGCAAGTGGTAAGTGGGCGAGGAAAGTCCTAATGTTTAATGAAGTAGTGATATGAATCAACGAGAGGATGTCAAGTCAAGGTGAACAGAGATACAACTTTGGTACTGACAAACAATGCTGATGGAGAAAAGGATGGTAAATTCATAGTTTGAAAATAATATAAATGTTGTGAAAGAGAATCCTTTAGAATCCTTAAGGGAAAAACACTGCCCATCCATTTTTGTCATTGTGTTTCATTTAGAAACCTAAAAAGTGATGTGCTCATTTGTAGAGTGCCTTTAGGTGGTCACATGATACTCACCATCAGAGCAAAACATGGTTGCAACACTGTTATTGGCAACTCATGGTCTATTCCTGACTGAGTCAACAGAGTCTTTATATATCCATCCAGAAAGTGATGCACTGTTATAAAGAATGCTTATTTGAAACATTCCATTTAACTCTTATTTTTAAACTCTGTCAAAATCTACTAGATTATTCTTTGGTATTTTCTTCTGAGAGTGAGGAAGTCAGGTGGAACACAGATACTGCACCAGTTAGAGCACGGTTAAGTGTGTGTGTTGAAAAGAAAGTTCCCACAGTTGTTGTTTTTCTTACAAAGCCTGTAACCGTGTAGGAGAAAGCCCTTCCCCTCCCACTACCCTCTTTTGAAAGTCTTGTCTGTCTGTGAACTTTTACCCATATTTGAACTAAATTGCAGCGGAGGGAATTGTGGTTGTTAGGTAGGGTCAGTTTTCGGGTTTCCAGTTGCACCGAAAAGGAAGATAACAGTCAATCAGTTATGTAAGAAAGTAAAGGTATTAAAAAGGACAAAAAAATCATTCTTTCCCATAATTCTAAAAATAAATGATCAGTTTATAAGCAAAAAAAACCCCAAGTAACACATAATCCCAAATCCCAAGTAATGTATAAGAAATAATTTTCTTGAAGAACCCATGGAATGGACAATGATGATATAGTGACTTCGGCTTCCAGTTTCACATGAGCATGTATTGCTCAAGCCTGTCTTTCCTTTCCTTTTTTTTTTCTTTTCTGGAAATCCCAAAATATGCTGACAACCGTAGCCACATGGACAAGAATTATGGCAGGGGCCAGAAACAGGGGGCTTGTCTATGAGAGGGTGCTGCTGAGGTCCAGCTGTCTTAAGGCCCTGGGTTACTAGAATGTGCAGAGACTCCTATTTACCTTGAGTGTTTTTTATCTTTATTTCTTCCAGCATGAACTATACATCCGGGCGTACCATGTACTGAGTGACTTTCCACTGGTGAGTTTAAATATATATATATATTAGTTAGACATTTAAATAGACATTTAAATATATAACATATACAGTATATGTCAGTCCCCTTGTAACAAGAGAATAAATATAATGCACACACATCAGGACATGGAGAGTTCTGGCTGATGTGCTGCATTTAGACAAGAGATTCAGGCCTCAGACGGTCATAGTATTTACATGCTATGAAAATATCATAATGAAAACAAAAGTATTTCAGAAAGTCTACTTCTGGCTAGAAGTATGCTAAAAGTATTGTTTTTGTGGCTTTTCTGTCAAACATACTTTTCTACTTACAGTAACTCAGGCTTTTTTCTGTTTCCTTCTCTCCGTTTCCTTCTATGTGGTAGATCAAGGACCAAGAGACAGAGTCTCGTTACAGTAAACTTGTGCAGCAGCTGCTCGACGACCACAAAGATGTGGTCACCATGCTGGCCGAGGGCTTCAGGGAGTGCCGTAAGCACATCCAGGTGAGGCCGTTAGTTTGGTGTTCCTCTGTGCTCTGTTTGGGTGAACTGGCTTCTTGTGTGTGTCTGAAATCTGATATATGAAGTCTGTTTTTGTGTGTGTCTGATATCTGAAGTCTGTCTTTGTTGTTTTGGTTTCTGCCAGGATGAGAACCTGGTCCGTAATTTCTTAGACACCACTCTGACCTCTCGCCTGGGGATCCGTATGTTGGCCACGCACCACCTTGCCCTGCATGAGGATAACGTAAGTTGCGCTCCAGCATGTGATGCTGCACTCTCTGCTTCATGCTTCGTGCCTCTTAGGCCCGGGCTACATCAGGCCCGCGGCTGAAGCGCTCTGCTCGCAGAGAATAAAAATAGTATTAGAAGACTGGTCTAATTTTTTCAAACGTACGCGCCGCTATCGCATCTGGTGTAGCCATTTCCATTGACTACGATGGAAGCGAATTATTGCGCTTAAACAGGCTCCGCGAATGACTTCAGTTACGTGCCTGGTGTAGCATCCCTGTAACAGCCTCTCCTTGGCCTTTACTTGTCAGACTGCCTGCATATAACATTAAAAACACATGCAGATTCTACTGCAAATCAGTTTTTAGTGCCTGGTGTTTCACCTTGGAAATGAACGGCTCATTTTATAGCCCTTGCCACCTGCTTCAGTGATGTAAGTGGCTGGTAAGTCCAGCCAAGTAGGCCACCAATATTTTTATATGACCCAATTATACAGTCTATATATATAAACATGAGAGTAGGGTCCCAGATACTATTGCATGACTCCACAACCTCAGGCGCCACTCCAGGAGATAACTCTGGCAGTCTATAAGTTCTACATTTCCAGACAGTCGACTTCTTGGCAAGAGCTAACTGGTTTCTATGGAACGCCATTATGAACATGCTGCCTGCAGCTGTTTTTTTGAGCACTGAAACTCTAACCCAGCGAATGCTTACTCTTTCTCCTAGCTTGTTCCTGAGTTCAGGAATATTTTATTTTGATGTTTCATTATCCTCATGTGTGTGTAAGTTGTGTGTTTTGTCCATGTGCTATAGTGTTGGCCAGTGGCTTTGTGGCACATGGTTCTTGTTTCTATTTCAGCCTGATTTTGTGGGGATCATCTGTCGACGACTGTCCCCCAAAAAGATAATTGAGAAGTGGGTGGATTTTGCCCGGTGAGTGTCCTCTTTCCCCTGCACTGCTGTAGATCAGGCTTGACTTCCTCCTCAGTGACCGTTTGATTGTCCTTCCAGCCAGTGGCCAGTGATAAGCGTCTGTTCTGGGCTCAGTCTAGCTTTGTCACCATAGCACCACCTCTGAGCTTATCACCGCTGTCTTATCACTACTTATCAGGTTTGTCAATGGTAAACTACTTAGGCTAGATGGAGAAAAGGGAGGTTCCATTGACTGAAGGATTTTTGAGATTGTGACATGAGGTGATGGCAGATGGATTTAATGACACTTCTCAAAGTTTTTGTGCACATTGGAAAAGACCAAAGAATTGTAGCAAAACCTGCACAGTATCACCTTGTTTTGAACTCCGCAGACGGAAGTACCTAAGATGGAAATGTTTGTTTTGGCTCCATTACGCCAAGGTTGATATTGACCAATCTATCTGGGCCATATCACAGTTATGTTCTGCGTCAGTCAGCTGATACAGTTAATCTCAAAATATTTTGTACATTTTATGTTTAGTGTTATGTACAGATTTCTCAAACTACTGCTACTAATACTGCTGCTACTGCGGCACAAACCTGTTGAAACAGACACTCTAAATGATTTGACTTGACATGAAATGGACAGGAGGACACAGAGAAATCTCCAGAAGGCCTCTGACAGCTAGGGTTTCTAAAACAGATATTAGCTCAGCTCGCTGCTGCTGACCAAGTGCACAAACTCGCATGCTGTTCTGCTAAGACTCTCTAGGAATGTGCAGCTGACCAGCCCAGCTCTTTTTCTCTGCTCCTCGCTGTCCTCCAGCCATGCTGCACTGCACTCCCTCCAAACAGGCCCTGTCTGAAAGGCTGGCTGCGCTAGAACAATGGCGCTGAATGCAGACCACCCACCCCACCCCACCCCACCCCACCCCACCTCTACCCCAGTCATGGGGTCTCTGGCTCAGTGACTGGCCTCACACCCCAGTCTCCCACTGCTTTCACAACGTTAAACAAAACACCAAATAGCCAACTGAATTTTGACCAATTTAGTAATGAATCACTAGTTTGTTGCTCTTCTGTTCCCTAGTCCCTCTGAGCGTGTAGCTCCACTTTTAAGAGGTCGAGTGTCACTGGGTAATGAGCGGAGTAACACACTGACTGTACGCCTACTTACATAAGCCAGGGTTAGGACCAGAGGAAGGGTTATGTAAGAACACACTCCATACATGTGCCATTCCCCCTCTGCTCTTCCTTAAGGGCTCTGTCATGTGCACACTGATTTATTAGTTTGCTACTCACTGGTGGTTCATACACATGGACATGTAGTACTGAGTGTTTCCCTCATTTTTCCTTTGGTTCTGAAATGCTGTAGATGAAGCTATTGATGGTTGATGCATGACATTGTCTCTTATGCTGTGTCTTATGTTGCATTACTTGGGTTATGTTAAACCATCCTTTAAACAACTGTTAGCATTGCAATGTAACATACTGGATGACTAATTTGACCCTTGTTAGTTCTTCTGCCTCTGTAGACTCTGGACAATAATGAACTTGAACTTGAGTAAGGATTTCATGTCGCGTAGGGGAACTCTCGTTACACATTCCTGGTGCTTACATAACACAAGCAGAGTTAGACCAGTTGCGTGGAAATGCCTCTTGGTTTTTATGTAAGGGGTCTTGACCTGAGGGGCCTCTCCGCCACGCTTGCCTTTACCAACATGCCTTCCCTCCCCTGCAGACGCCTCTGTGAGCACCAGTATGGCAACTCCCCACGTGTCCGCATCAACGGCCATGTGGCGGCCCGCTTCCCATTCATCCCCATGCCCCTCGACTACATCCTGCCTGAGCTCCTGAAGAATTCCATGAGGTACTGGCATCTCCAGGAATCCATTCCCTCCCGACACCCTCTAGCCAAGGCTCCTCTCTGTGTCTTCCTCTATTAATGCATCTGTGTACACTTAGGGCCACCAAATTGTGTATGTTCATGGTATTGAGAAGACCCTTTTATCCAAAGCAACTTACAACATTAGAATAGGCTAGTTGTCTTAAAACTGACTTAAAGCTACAGTGTGTAGGATTTAAGACAATTTGTTAGCAGAAATGGAATATAGGTTTAGAAATTATGTTTTTATTGTTGTATAATTGTACCTGTAAATACCTGTAAATATGAACCCTTGTGTTTTCATTATGTTAAATAAGCCCTATATGGTAGGGGTGTACCGGTACACAAAAATTATGATTCAGCACTCTGTGTTGAAGTCACGGTTTGGTTAATTCTTGGTACATTATGCCTGTAAGTACTGCTAGCCTAACATTCACTGACAATATTGGTAATGCTCAACACATAAGCAGGAATAGTATTTTGAAAAGGTGTCAAATGAAATGGAATTAAATTCATTAACTAAACTGACATATTTAATATGTTTGTGTGGGAACCTAAATTAGAAATATCCTCCGCACAGATATAAGCCGGTTGCGTAATGCGGGGCTCTTCTTGGATGCACTAAATTAGGTGATGAAGTAGGCGACTGCCGAACTCGGTGCGCTGGATGTAGACATAATGCATTGCATGAGCTGAATTCCCACGTTCCACCTGTGATCCATCAGTCTCTCTGTGAGATAGTGAACAGTGTTGTTGACGGACTGGTTCTGGTCGGTTCCTGACTAAAATGAGATGTCAGTCAGTAATACTCCTTTAATGGGCACGTTACACAAGGCCTGGAAATATTTGGTGGCGGCCAGTTGGGCGGCCTTTCATCCAGTTGGCCAGAACTGGCATTGCAGCCTAAAGGGAGGAGAAATTCTATTGTCACTGCTAAGTGTGGCGTGAAGGGGCAAGGCCGTGAGCTGACTGGACATAATTGTTACCCCAGTGAGTGACAGGACTTGCTGTCATCTTGTAATTGTTATTTCCCTGTTTTTTTTTTCTCCGTTGTTGTTTAGTCAATGCACCTTTTTTTCTTGATTCACTGTTTCCCTTTTTTGTTGTTGTTGGTTGGCTGGCTGCAAGGTAATCAGTGCGTATTCTGCCGTGTACATTAATGTTTAGCCAGTTGAGAATCATGCTCTTGTTTGCATGCTTGCATGATTGCTGCTATTACGGTCAAAGTAACCAGAGATCAAAAAATGTCCTGACATGAATTGCTTTGCTCGTGTCACAGTGACCTCAAGATATTTCATTCTTGTCAAGTGTTCCGTATCCTTGGCAGTAGTTATATGCGTGTTGTCATTTGATTTTCCATGGCACTCATCCAAAGTTTGAACTGTGCTCTACATTTGTCTCACCTCTGACCTACTTTTAACAGCGTTTGTTTTTATTTTGAACCTTCAAAAGTTTACACGAAGCAGAACAAATGGTGTCTGAAGTTTCTTTTTCAGTCTTAGTCATTTCTTCTTCCCCATGGCTGTTTTTTGTGCGTCTCTGTGTTTAAGCGTAGCACTAAAACGGATTAGATTTGTATCAGAAAGAAGTTGCTCTAGCCCCTCAGGGGAAGGCTGTTGCTTTGGGAACACGAGGCTGTTGATGAGCGGTTTTGAAAGCCATCCTGACTCAGCCCTGGCAGTGAAGAGATGCTCTCTGTCTTTCTTCTGTGCTCAACTGAACACCATGTTCTTGGCAGGAGGTCTTGGCCTTAAAAAGCTTTTTGGCGTGAGTCCAGTGGTGTTCCTTCTGGAATAGCAGCCTCACAGTGACCCAGAAGACAAAAGGCACAGGCACCAGCACCCTGCTCTGCCACGTTCAACTTTTATGTCATTGCTCTGGTGTCCTACCTTGTGCAAGAGAGCATTAATAGTTTTTTGCCTGACGTGTCTGCAGTTATTATTTTTTTGTATTATGCACCGGCCTCATCCCGATGCAACAAACCATTCATGCACATTCTAAACACATTGTGAAATCATTCACAGCAGATTCAAAATCTGAGGAAAGACTGATATTGTGATAGTGTTATTGTAGAAGAAAACAAATTAAAAAATATTTTTGTGACCGCTCAGTAGCCACACCAGTGTCTTATGCCAAAGTCCAAAGCCAAAGCATCTGAGCCTAACCCTTTTTAATTGTTATTCCCAGAGCCACCATGGAGAGCCACCTGGACACACCATACAATGTGCCTGATGTTGTGATCACCATTGCTAACAATGAGACCGACTTTGTCATCAGGTGAGTACAGTAGCTAGCCCCCCTCATGCATACTGAATGTAAGCACTGAAATGCATTAGCGGGACACCAGGCGGCTCTCTGTGAAGCGGCAGATGTGTGGAGCAGACAGGATGCCATGGAAACCACTTTTTGTTTCTGCGTTCCAAGCACAATCAGCTTGTGGCACTAACACGCCTGCATGGGGAAGTATAGGTCCCTTGTTTGCGCTGTGTAAATTTACCCACGCTATAATATTTGCTCTTTCACTGACCTTGTCTGTTTACTATTGAGGTCCCTGACTGGAAGCATGTTTTTTCTTTCAGGAAAGAATTGAGCTTGATGATTGGATGATTTCTTTCTTAATCTGAAATTTAAGGAAATGTATTCTTGTCGCACATTCTTAGTGGATGAGGGATAAAACTTCAAATTGGACCATAATTATAGAGCATAAGCTCCACCTGTGTAATTCCTCGCACAGCTTTCCACAGATACTTAATGGGTGATTTTGAATTTTTAAACATTGACCACTTCTACAGGGGCGTAGCCAGGATTATTTTATAGGGGGGGCCAGCTGGGTCCAGACTTTTTATTGGGGTGGCACTTGGGAATCAAAACTACTATTTGAAAACTACTCAAAAAGTTTTGAAGATTAGGATAGCCTATTTTAATAATGGCAATAAATTGTGCAAAGCCAACACTGATACACAGGTCAGTTTGTTGGCCACTCCAACATATTTTCCATAAATAGGTCAATGCCAATAAAAAATATTATGATAATGCACCTTACTTAATCAGTTTTATTCAAATGATGTTAATTCAAAGAACAATAATAAATATTACAAATATTGTATGTATATATTTGATCTCATACTGATGGCCAAACTATATTCTTTCTGATATCCACTCCAAGTACTTGTCTGTAAGTAACATGGCTCTGAATTAAGAAATTAACCCTTAGAACCCTAGACTGTTTTAAGGGCTTTTTCACTACCTTAGAAACATTTATCCTGGTCAATGTAAGTGCCATACACACATGCTATATATTGTTTTTTAATCTAGTCTAGGCTACCCAGATCTGCCACTATTTCATGTATTAATACTTGCATTGATTTCATTTTGATTTTTAAATAATAAAAATACAAAACGTGTATTATAAAAATTCTTATATTTTGACATGTATCTCACCACTGCAAGCTGGCACATGTGTGCATAGGGCAGACTGTTCTGAATCTGGCAATATCATTGCCATGGTGGAGGGATTCTCTGGGGCTGAGCAAATGTGAAAAATATTTGGTGTGTGCCTTATGGAAATAAATGTTTTTTTTATTATTATTTAGCCCTATGGCTACTCTATTTTTGGCCATTCTCACTACCTTTAGTTATAAGCAGTTATCCTGGTCATTGTAAGTGCCATTTACACAGTAATGAAAAATGCCCTTTCTGCGCTCCATATCTGTGACACGAACTGATCTGACCTGACTGAACCCGAGTTTGCATGTTCTGTACACTCATGATGATTCTAAAACAACTTTTTACTGCATTGTCATGAACAAAGTGAAGGCAAAAAGGTGTTTCTTTGTCGAATAAATTGGGATGCAATGTGAGTCTCGAATTGGATGCCATGCAGGAATTTGCTAGGATCTCAAAACCGGATTATGAACATGCTTTGCCATAGAGAAACACATGATAGCGTTGGATTATGAACATACTTTGCCACCACAACACACAAAAACGTGGGGTAAGTCGAGCTATATGAAGTTATTATTTTGATGTCATTTCGTCTGTTTTATAGCCCAGACGGATGCACTTGGTATCAAATCATAGCTCTGTGTCTCCTCTTTCACCTGAAATGCGTGCCATATCTATCCGATCACGGGTTCGTGAGTATAGGCCTAATTCAAACGAGAGTAGGCTAATGGGTGTGCAGCGTTGGTTTTTGTACATGATTTTATTTGGCAGTCACGTCGTTGTCTGTTTTTATAGCCCAGAAGGAACGACATACTTGGTACCAATAGATAGCCCTGTGTCTCCTCTTTCTTCTGATATGCTTGCCATATCTATGCGATCACGGGTTCGCGAGTAATTCAAACTAGAGTAATGGGTGCGCAGGTGAACTGTAAATATGAATCAATTTTATTTAATTATATGATATTTATTTATATTTTCATACTTGATAGCACAGACAAGTGTTTAGTCTCGTTGGAAAGCCCCACTTATGCTCTGTCACGGAATTAAGGTTTCATCTCGCTGCGATGAACAGTTCCGGAGCAATGTAACAAAGAATTCAGGCAAAGCAGCCTGCCTCTGCCTGACCAGCTATGGCAAGAACCACACGCAGTCAGCAAATTATGTATTTATAAAGTAGCCTAGGCTAGGCCCTATTAGCCTACCTGGAGCCATCTGGAGATATGTGCCTAATATGCTTGCATTTCACCCAAATTTTATTGAAATATTCTTGTAACAGCGTTCCCGCGGGCATCCGATTATTTTTGATCAGCCCCACACATCAATGTCAGAGCCTAGGCTACCTAACAAGGACAGCCCAACGCAGCTCACTTGGCTATGATTCGTGACACATTCTAGCATCTTATTAGCATTAATGTTCCAACTCATCAACTCACCTGTTACTGAGGTTAAGTAGTAGGCTAGCCTAGTCTACTGTCAAGTGTTTTTAACAGATGGCTTGAGTTGTCCCGCTGCTGCTGCTGCACTAGGCCTACTCACGATGTGATCAGAACCGTAGGCTACACTTCCTGACTGGGCCAATGGTCATAGATAGAGTGCAGTAATTGGTTCAGTCCCTGCTTTGCAAAGTGTTGTCGAAAACGGCAGCAATTCTTTTTTTTTTACTTTTCACTGAACGGAGCTGGGGGGGCCAGCAGGGTGGCCAAGCTTTGACCAGTGGTGGCCGTGGCCCCCCCTGGCCACCACGTAGCTCCGCCCCTGCACTTCTAGCCTAGCCTGGGAATACCCATAAGAACTTGGTATACGGCCTACAAACAAACGTTTAACTCCAGAGGAAAATGCGCATTCAACTTTCCAAATAAAGAAACCTCCACAAATAGGCTACAATATAACGACTTGAGTTACTTGCTATGTTTACATCCATTCCAATCCATTTGTCTGCAACGTAGCCTACAACATCTCTCTTTAGAAATATAGGAACAGCTTACTATGCGTAGCATGCAAGAATATCCCCAAGAAAAGTTTGAGAACCTGTGGCCTAAAACAATATGATTGCATACAGGTTGCATGTTAGATCTGAAGTGAGATGGGTCGCGATGGTCTGTCATTTTTAAAAAGTGGGTCCCCAGAAAAAAGGTTTGGGAAACACTGCTCTAAACCACCTTCTAAAAACAACTGTATACTACTGTTTACACTGCATTATATCTTTTGCCCTGTCTATGCACCTACTTTGTATATCACATTGCACTTTTTCTGCTTTTTTGCACTTCTGGTTAGACACAAACTGCATTTCATTGTCTCTGTACTTGTACTCCGCACAATGACAATAAAGTTGAATCTAATCTAATCTAATATAATCTAGAATTTAACACTGATGGCATGCATGCAGTCATAAATGCTGAAATCACCTTGAGAGAGCGTAGACATGTGTAGCTGACCTCCCACTCTAAAGAGTACATGAATGTGATCCAGTCTGCTGTGATTGATGTACAGGATATCTGACCGTGGCGGCGGCATCCCTCACAGTATCCTGGAGAAGGTGATGGACTACCACTTCAGTACCGCAGAGGACAGCGCTCAGGACCCTCGCATGAGCAACCTCTTCAACAACATCACCAACAGCGGGCCTCAGTCAGGTCCCATGCATGGGTAAGAACATGTCTTGTGCTTTGACGAGGACGCTATCTTTCTATCTGTCTTTTCATCTGTCTTATATCTTTTGCTTAAACTATACTAGGCTGTTCTAGTCCATTGTTTATATTGTGCTTTTATTGAGGAAGCAGTGTTAGTCTTGTATCTTGTGCATTTATAGAGCAAGCTGTTTTAGTCATGTCTTGTACAAAGTTTATACCTGATGTATGTGTATATCCTGTCTGAATGCATTTTCTGGATGTAAAGCATTTCGAGAGAAGTCGCTTTGGACAAAAGCATCTGCAAAATCCCATAACCTCAGGCTAATGCTCCTCTGTGCTGCCCCTCAGCTTTGGCTTCGGTCTCCCTACCTCCCGCGCCTATGCTGAGTACCTGGGGGGCTCCCTCTCCATCCAGTCCATGCAGGGCATCGGCACCGACGTCTACCTGCGCCTGCGCCACATCGACGGCAAAGGAGAGAGCTTCAGAGTCTGAGAGGAGGGCGTCTGCCCCCTACGGTCGAACAGGGCTGGTTACAGCAGTTTGCTTGAAAGGGTTTGAGCTCGGCCACGTCAGACTCGTGTCTGCACACTTCACCCCATCTTAACGCCCTGAGTGGTTTCAGCGTGGCCCAAAGCCTTTGCCTCCCTGCCTCTGGGTCACCTTGCTCTTTATCCATTCTTTTGTTGTTGTTGTTTGTTTTGATTTTGGTATCTCAATAACGTGTCTCTGCCACAGCATGCAAAGCATTTTCTTGAGGTGGGAGGGACAAGAAAAGTGTTCTATAATACTCTCGTTCACTGTGTTTTTAAACTGAAAAAACAAAACAAAACAAAAACAGCCTTCAGCCTTAACGGGGGGGTAGATGGCTCGATAAGTGTCATACAACCCAAAATGAGTATTCCAGCGAAACCTCAACGGAGCTTCTGCTCCTCACACTCCAGAGGCTGTGAGATGCCGCTTGCCTGGACTTCAGCAAGCGATGACTTGCCTTAGGATTACGACTGATCTCATGAACTTTTTCAATCGCCTGGGCTGCTGTATAACCTCTCCCATGTCAAACTGATGACCTCCCTTCTCCGCCATATAAATGTGTGTACCTTTATGAGAACAGCTGGCAAATAGGAAAGCCTCATGCACTGTAACTAATGCTTGACTCGATGCCTAACCTGCGTAGGATTTGTTATTAAAAAAGGATCTGTGTAGCATTGTTTCTTTTTTTTTTATGTAGTCATTTTTCATGTTTTGTGACCGTTTCTCCAGACAACTAGGATCAAGAGTGTCAATATTTAAATTATGATTTTCTAAGTCGTCAGTAAGCTTGGGTTTTGTGGGTATGAAAAGGTCACATTCCAGAAAGGGCAATTCATTATTAATTTAGGAGATGGGCTTCTTTGAAAATGCTCTAATGATCAGAGTCATCAGAAGTGCATGAAGCTCTCCTATGTCTGTGGGTTTTTACTCTTTCATTTGTTTTTCACCCTGATAATTGTGCCCTTGTAGTTGCATTAAAACGGCCACAGGGACCTTTCATTTGTGTCAGTAAGCTTTTATGTGCCTCTTATTTTGTTTATTTTTAATGAAGGTCATACATTATCAGTGTAATGGTGATTACACCATTTTTTGTTATTTCGGTTGGTTGCATGGACTGCATGTAGTCAACAAGTGGTGGTTTGTTACACAAGTGTGCCCCCTGCTGGCCAAACTTGCGGAAAATAATGCCCAGATTGATTCTTTTGTTGACGGGCATGGTCTGTCTGTACGCGGTAGTTTTAAGTAACCGTTTCAGTGGTCATGGCAAAGGAATATAATCTTGTAAACGTAAGTTTATTCTTATGGCCAAGTAAGTGGCGTGCGCTTGGTAAATGATGTAGCAGGGAACATTGGATTTTGTTGAGTGCTTTTCTATAGCGGCCGTGTCCATTGTTTTGGGCATTATTAAACTCTGAATGAGAGCAATTCACTGTCTTGTTTTCATTTACTAATCCATATTACATATTTGGTTACAGTATTATAAAGGCTTAACATAAACCAAAGGGGTAGGCTATGCAGTAGGCCTATCCGTTACAAATTGATAACCTTTACAAAAAATGATAACCGCAATTTTGGCCTGTGCTGTTTGTTCAATCTGTCAGGTGCACACATGTTAACTGAAAGAGCAAAGTTGGTGAAAGAATGACGTCGATAAAGAGAAATTATAAACTTGATTAAAAAAATGATGCGTGTCACACCCGTGTCACGTGACATTGAGGATGTTAGGAGGAGGGTGTAAGTTAAGGAAATGTATTTCACTGCTTGTCCTGGCATCCGACGTTTCTTTTCAGAATTTTCACAGTTTCACTGGCATTAGCTCGTCGTCGTTGATGTAAATAATTGCTGAAAGTCGTGTTTTTTCAAGGTGAGTTGAGTTGAGGAGACATAGGCCTATGTCATATGTTGACAACGATTTTTAGGCTGCTAACAAATGCTAGCTGTTTTACGAGTTGAGGCTTGCTTCAAATTGAGCCATTTTGAATACGTAGTAATCATGGCGTAGTTAGTAACATTATTACCAAGAATAAGACGTTAATTTTAAATTCATACTAACTGATGATATCGGCCACAGTAGTGAGGCGCTCTTGGTCGTAACCTGAAATTTAGTATTTAACCAATGGTCCACAGATGCTGTGCAAGAGAATGCATCACAGGTAACAAGTGACATAATTAAGTCGTTTCCCAACAGCATCGTATCTCTAGAGCTTCCTCGGTAATAAATGAGCTTCTAATGTTAGCAAGGAATCTGACGTGGCACCACGACAGCGCTGGCTCTGGTGACATTAATTAAAATGCTCGCAAAATAGTCTAGTACAATCATTGATCAGTACACAATCTGCAAAAAGAATTGTCCTTTATCTGTGGAATGTTTGGAAACAACAGTGATGGAGTGCGTTTTCTTCCATTATGATAGCCATATTGGTTTAGTACGTGTCAATATGTTATGTGTCAATATATTCGCTTGAGAACTTGCGACGCTTAGAAGCTGTGGCTAGTCGGTCTCTGCCTATAGTTTCCTGATTTAATATGTAAATTGAAATGTCTAATTGTTAGCCTTGGATAGACAGCGTATATTTTGAATGTCACGCAACTTCCCTTTCCCTGTTCACTGTAGATATGTAATGAAAAACAACACACCTAAAACAGGGGAAGCCCAGCCAGGTAAGTGTAGCCATCAATGTTGTATGTGTATAACATTTCCACTGTCGAATTGTTTTGCTGGTGGCTATCCTCCATGACATGGCCATTTTTGTCCACAAGGGAATTCCTTTGGTTAACGAATTGCGATTGATGTCTCCCCTAGTTGCCATGAGCAGTGAGCTGAATGTACCAATGGGCTCCCCAGCTCCAGGTGCCTCAGAAAGACTTCAGGATGGTGGAGGAATGGATTATCGAGACTGGGTCCGCCGCAGCTATCTTGAGCTGGTAACATCAAATCACCATTCCGTCCAGGCATTGTCTTGGAGGAAGCTCTATCTCAGCAGGGCCAAGCTGAAAGCCTCAAGTCGCACTTCTGCATTGCTGTCTGGTTTTGCCATGGTTAGTCTTGTTTAACAACAATCTTTAAAAAGCAAGCATTTTTTTTAAAGTAATTTTGTATAGCAACATGAGGTATACCTGGAATTTGTAACTCAGTATGTTCAGAGCTCTTGCTGTATGGTGTTGCTGTTTAGGTCTGCTTTTATACAAATCCAGCACTTGTCTGGATTTCCTAGACACCTGTGGTCTTCATGGCTTCCTGATCTTATTTGCAGGTGGCCATGGTTGAGGTGCAGCTTGAAATGCAGTACAACTACCCGCGTTTCCTGCTAATCGCCTTCAGCGTGTGCACCACCGTGCTGGTGGCGGTCCACCTCTTTGCCCTGCTCATCAGCACCTGCATCCTGCCCAATGTGGAGGCGGTCAGCAACATCCACAACCTCAACTCTGTGAGCGAGTCGCCGCACGAGCGCATGCACCATTACATCGAGCTGGCCTGGGGCTTCTCCACGGCCCTGGGCATCCTGCTCTTCCTGGCCGAGGTGGTGCTGCTGTGCTGGATCAAGTTCCTGCCCGTGGACGCCAAGCTCTGCAAGCACAACTGCACCAGCACGGCGCCACAGCAGACGCACTACATCGGCTGGGAGGCGGCGCTGGCCTCCACCATCATCATGGTGCCTGTGGGCTTCATCTTCGTCATCTTCACCATCCACTTCTACCGCTCGCTGGTCCGCCACAAGACCGACCGCCACCATATAGAGATCGAGGAGCTGCACAAGATCAAAGTGCAGTTGGACGGCCAAGAGAGAGGCCTGCAGGCGGTCTGAGGTCAGGTCCCTGATTGGCCTCTGATTGGCCTCTGATTTGTGCCCACGGTCATTTCCTGTTCTTTATCCTTCGCCTTCTCTAGCGCCTCAGTCTGCCTCCCCTACGCCTGGGCTGGTTCAAGTAATCCCCACTATGCCTGCAGTATATTCTTTTGAATGCACTGCACTCTGTTACGTTTTGTGGAACCGTGCCGTGTGTCCACATGAGTTTACCCATGCTACTTGTGTGAGGTCTTGGGAGGACATATATATATATTTTTTTAACTTCATTTGATGGACGTTTACAGTTTACATCAAGGGCTATCTGACCTTTCTTTCAGGTTCTGATATATTTTCTGCATCTGTATTGTGCCACCGCTTACTCAACCTTTTTGCATCCTATTTCAAAGCCTTCAGTTGTTGATCATTCTACTGATCACCCCTTGATGGTATTTTGCCGGATAAACCCAAATTCAGGGTTTGTTCTTTAGTAGATAGTGCATAATACTGTAGTGTAATGTTTCATTCGCTGGTGAGGTAGCACTTCCATTTTGATATCCAGGAAGCGTTGCAGGAGGAAAAAAAGAGTATGGAAATTCCTAATTCTGCTCATCTGATGACCGAGGCTGTGTTTGAGAGCACTGCCAAGCATTATGCAAATGAATCCTGTTGTTTAAGCAGGCATATAATAAGCTAATTCAGTTCATTTGTTGAAAGGTCAATAGTGATTGTGCCCATGTACTTGTTCGATCTTGTTCGGCCCCACCCTTTGCAATTCCTGCAGTGTTTGTCTCCGCATCCCAGTTTTAATGTCAAATTGTGCTAATCAATTATATCAAGCTAGCTATGTACTCATTTTTCTATTACTATACTTTCCCAAAATGCTCTGTTCCCTCATATGGAATGCCAAATGCCACCCTGTGAGCACCACTTAAAATGGCAGCAAGAGCAAACTAATAATATCAAGGAACCTTCCTTTCTTGGATGGGCCTACCACATTTTTGCACACATTTAATGTTTGTGTCTTTTCAAATGGATGTTACATAGTCTGTCACAGCATCGGATTACATGTTTGTTTTTTGTTTTGTTTTTTATATATATTTTTGCTTTATGTGTCGTCAAGCACAAACTTCTAGAATGTTTCATCAGGGTTTCTTTCAATGTTTCTTTCGTGGTTGTTGTTACCCAGTGAATGTTGGAGGAGTATGAATAGTTGCATTGGAATTGCTTTTACTAGAAGAGACTCCGAATAACAACCAGGGTCAAATATGCTTTGTGCCATGACTTTTTATGGAAGTCTGTGTACTGCGGCTGATAATAAAATAAGTGAATGCCCAGGAGGGGCAAATTAATTACGGCTAAAAAACATAGTCAGTTTGTTATATTTACATTATGATAATAGATGATGTTTGGTTATGGCTGAAAGAGAGCCTTTGCCAGGTCATGTAAATAGGCTAACTGCTAAATCTTATTAATGTGGCCAAGTGAAGGGAATCTAATAGGAAGATGTGAGGAAGACATTCCAAAATTATTTGACCAGCCATTTGCCTACCTTATATGACTAAGGTGAGAAAATGGACAAGTGCACTTGTAGAGCAGTTGGACATAAACTGTGTCCCAATGTGTTGCCTCATGAATCATATTGTAAGAATGATAAAATAACCAAAATTAGCAAATTGGAAAGGTGCAGAGCAATTTCTATACTGGGTTCTCTCTATGCCTGTCATGAAATAAGTTCAGCTCTTTAACCACATGGTGCATTTGTGCCCTCAAAGTGCCAATAAGGTGAGTGACCAAATGAAAGGTAATTTACTGTGCTTATGGAGGACTTTACTTGCACTTTTCTTTGTTGAGGAAAATGACTCGTCAGTTTTACTATGCTGTAACATTAGGCCTTTTTTTTAAATATTGAATGCAACAGAAGAAAGCAGTACTTTTGCTCTGTGTAGGCTTCCTGTTTTCTGAGTCAACCTAATATTGAATTGTGATGCCGCATGCCTTTTTCTGTATTGTCTATTGCTGTCTGTTAAGTTATGTTCAATAAACACTGTATTTTGTTTATTTTCAGCTGTGATGTTTGTATCAATGGTGTTCTTAGCCAAAAATGCAATAAATGGTCAACTTCAGTGACCCCACACCTTACAGGTCTTTTTTTGATGTTGGGTAAACAGTGGGACAAGCTCTGCTGCCACAATTAGCAACAGTCTCCTTCTGTTCCCTGACCTTACTGGCAACCTCATAATCTGGCCAGCCCACCACCTCCCTGGGCCCCAAACAGACATGTTCTAGTGCCTCCCTCAAAGCCCTGTAATGTTCTAGAAGGGACCAGACTATCACAATCTAATCAAGCAGGCTTCCATTCCATTCCATTTAAACATGTCACAGTGAGCTTGTTAAATGTATTTTCACAAGTGCTGTTAAGATCTCTTGTGGGCCTGCGCCAGATGACTGACAAGACACTCACCTCTCTGTGACACTGAAATGCCCCATGGTTAAAAAAGCAGAACACTTGAGGATCAACTTTGTATAAAATGAGGAAGGGGTGCTGGGACAACTATTCACTGTGTCGGTCTTCATTAACTGCTTTATAGACATGAAGCATGTTTGAATTAAGCAGTATATGTTTGAGCGTTTTAAGTGGTACATTTAATCAAATCTTGTGACGGATAAAATGTAATCTAAAAAAAGGTTATCGGAGTGCCTGCTGTAAGGTCTTAAAAAATAAAAATCTGAAAGTCTAATCTGATCTTAAATTAAATACAGGCTGTGTCAAGTGACCCTACTGGTTAATTTTCTTTATCAATCAGATAGATTTTAGATGTGGTAATGATTGTGAGCATGTTCAGTCTGCCCTAAAACCCAGCTGAAATCTTGAGACTGAACCATGTAAAGCATATGAAGAGTTTGGTTCCAAAACGCTATATCTCCATTTTAAAAATTATTAAAAAGTTATGTTATTTAATTGTGTATTTCAGGTAATATCAATACAACTGCAGTTGTGTTGTTTTGATTGAGTAACAATACCCAATTACAATACTGCTGAAATTACTTGGAAAACAAATTGTAAAAAAAATATTTATGAAAATTTATTTAAATGGAGGATATAGCGTTTTGGTACCAAACTCTTCATATAATAATGTACTTTTTATTACCAGTAATCTGGCTTCTGTGGAATGGGAATGCAAAATATGTTCTTTTCATATTTCTTATGCTTTCATCTCCCCACGCATTTGCATTTATACTTGCTGAAAGCCTATTTGTGAAACAAACTAATTTTGCAGACTGCTTCGGAGACAAAACACATTTTCCCAGTGTTCTTCTGGGACATTCAAACCATTTAAACTCTCCCTGCTCACTGAAGAACTCTCCCAGAGGACTGCCCAGGCCAAATATAGTTGATGTGACATTTAAAAAAAGATGGAGATGTGGTTCACTGACCTCATCCGTCATATTTAGTAGACGGACATGTTCCAGTAGATGCTCTGAGCACACCGCAGGGACCATTACTCCAAGTTAAGTGTTTTCACAGCATTCACACAACTACTTATATGGCATTTGGGTTATCAAGCCTCCGTATATAATACTGGCAAGACTGCCATTCAGTGTTGACTAGATGGCAGTAAAGATACGATAATTTTAAACTACTACTCCAAAAATGCAGTGCTGTAGTTTTAGTTTTAGTTGTAGTTTTATCAAATAGTTTTTTTATTAAAACATTAAAAACATTTTCCTGTATATATATACATTATTACTTTATTGTTAACATTCCTCAATTGTGGTGTAAATGAATTAACAGTGCCATTTTGTGTCCATGATGAGTAGAAACTGAACCTGCGAAGTATGTACCTGTAAAGAGTGAAACCCATTTCTCCCAGTGGAGAAATGGGTTCCCATGTAACTACTTGGCATAGTTTTGTAACCTGTTTTTAGTACCCTAATGGAATCTAGCCTACAATCTAGAACAATCTAGAATTTGTCCATGTTGCCAAGGTCCACTAATGGTCCACAAGGTCCGTTAATATCGCCACATATGAAAATATGTTCTTCATAGGAGCTGTGTTAAGGCAAAAACACTGAGAGCTGAACAACGAGGGAATGTGATGAGTTGTCCTACTATTGTGAATTAAAAAAGATTAACAGTTAACATTTCAATTTGAAAATTCAAAAATCTAAGGTTTCAAATTATTTTGAATTAGTCTGTTAAAGGCATTCATTTGAGGTTTCTATTTGAATAATACTTTAAAATACCATACAACTGAATTGTAGACATGAATCTAGCCTTCAGGTGAATAGATCTTGATGAGATGTTGCACTCCAGAGGGATAGCCAGTTAGGGGACACTTCTGATTGGCCTTGACATACATGTATATGCACCGATAGCAGAACACAAAACCAGACGTGGACAGAGCGGTATCGTTGGCACGGACTTTTCGGCAGAGGGGGCAGAGTTTGCTGAGAACGCCCGGCGCTGCTTGGTCATCGAGGTGCACGGGGGGAGGTGGCGTGGGGAGAGTGGTCAAGGATTTCACAGTGCTCTGGTTCTCTGAGGAGTACCACCACTCCAAGAACTGAAGAAAGAAAACCCCCAGGGACAGACCAGTGGAAAGGGACATGGCCACACCACCAACAACCGAGGACAATATCCGCTGCATTTTTTCACCAACACTGGAAAGTAGAAGGCAGAGAAATATTATTAATACAGTATATGATCATTTTGTCAGGTTGTTTGTAAGCACTGTGCTGCACTTTAAAAAATGCTTTCTCTCTGATTGATTTACTGACTTGAGAAAAAGAAATGGTCTGATCAACACCTCACAAGTTACAACAGGCCAACAGGCATGAACTGAATAGGTGGCCAAAGATCACAAAGAAACATCCATCTTTCCCCAACTTCCACATTACCTTGGGCTTGTGCCAATGGGGCTGCTTGGCTTCAGATCCAGGCTTTGGATGTCATGTGCTGTGAGGTGTGCCAGTTTGACCCCGGCCATCCACAGTAAGGGTGAATGTGTGCGTGTGCGGCCAAACACATACAGCAACTGCTGACAAAACACCCAGCCGTCCCAAGCCATACTGACGAAAGGATAGGCGACCAGGAAGGCCCTGTACATCTTCTGAGTAAGGGACTGGGGCAGCCGTATGGAGAAATCGTCCTCATCCCTCTGACGAGCTAATATCTTCTCCACTTTGGCACGCAGGTAAGGCAGGAGTGCCAGGAGCAATAGAGACCGCAGGTGTTGCTTGCGTCTGAGGCCAAAGTGTGCAGGCCGGGTGGGATCAGAGGTCAGCACTCGCTTCAGACCGTAGAAGTTCTCAGAGAAGGAAGCACTGGAGCGAGAAAGAAAATGGTGCTGCAAAAGCAGATCCAAGAGGGCGTAGATCTCATCAAACCTCCTCCAAAGGACTCCATATCGAGTGGGGTTGGACTCTGCGAGGATCTGCATTAATGACATGTACATTTTAAAACAAATATAGCTCAGGCCCTGAGAATGGCATTCACTATGACGTTATGCGAGTTAGACAAAGACAATTACACTACGTGCATGTTTGCATTGTCAAGGTCTATTGAATGATGCACCATTGCAAAGTGATTTAGCTTAGGTTAATAGGATGACTCAGATAGGCCATGCATAGGCTAGAGTGTAAATCTTTGAATCAGTGTTAGTTACCTTGACGGCGTGTTGCAAGGCAGGCTTGACTGCGCTCATCAAGGAATCCTGCGCTAAAACTTCAAATATCGAAGGTCTTTCATCTGATGATGCTGTAGTTAAATGTGCTCCGTGTTCCGCCATGGCAGTGAGACTTGTTTCAGCAACTTGCGTAAAGGACAAGGTTGTAACAAAGGAACTCACGGTGCCGTAAATTAACTAAAATAAAACATACTGGATTTGTATATGCAGAATTTTGTGTTAACGTTGCAACTAACAACGTTTGCTGCAATAACATTTAGGACCATAGTGATTGTTGTGCTTTGTGCCGCATACTTGTTGTGTGTCTCCTAAAATACCGTCCGTATTGCTCTTTTCCTGTTTGCAAATTCACATTTCCGTTGTTACCTTTTATGCTCTCCGCCACTACTCTTGACCATTTTCCTCTTCTGTTTTTTCTACAGCATTCCATCTTTCACGGCTAACCTCGCAGCTGCAGTCAAAGGAGGCAAAAGCATCCTCTGTCAAACTGCTGTGACGAATATAGGTTACACTTCTCGAGGTTTTCGACTACCGTCTCAACAAAGCATGTAAGAATGTTGACTTCGATATATTGCGTTTAATCGACTATCTTAAAAGATCTTGGTCAAGGTAGTTGACTAGCCAGCTGGCTAACTTTCGCCAGTCAAAATGCTAGCTTGGGATAGCTAGCTCATATTTAGCTTTCATAGCTAACAGAGGCAGTCGGCTACGATACACCATCAGCTGTTGAAGGGTCACACCCTAAACCTGCTTTCGATGGTCATGTTGAATGACGTCTTTTCACATTAACATATTGTATTTACTTAACTACAATTTCATCAATGAAAACAGTCCCATTAACATTACCTAGATGGTATAAGTAACGTTATCCCTGCCAGGTATCAGGATACTCGGGATAGGCTAGGCAGGCGAAGGCTAACTAATTGTATTAGCTAGATGATGTTAGCTTTTCTGAGGTCAATTCATGTTCATGGCGACATAGACAGACCAGGATGGATGCAGTTGACAGTAGAGCCTGTCATCAGGTTCATGTCCCCCTAATTTGCTCATTAGGCAACGTTATAATATTTGATTTCAAATTGCAAGGCTTGTCTAGTAGGAGGTATGGTGGTGAAAAACATCTGGATAACATGCAGCAGTTAAGCAGGTGGCTTTCATCACGACCGATGATGTACTTCTTTACATCCGACAACGTCATCTAGTTGAGTTGTAGGTGTTCTGCAGTTAAAGATGAAATAGGTCGTTTTTTGTTTTGAAATACACGGAAATGCATCATTAGGCCACATGATGTAGCACGGAAGGCAAGAAAATATATTCCCCTAATACGAATGAGCACTTCAGACACCTTGTTTCCCCGTTGAACCCTCTACATGTGTTTGTTTACATGTCTGTGCCAATGATTATGCCAATTCGTGTTGTATTGCGATAATAATTTAATTATATTGGGTCTAGGAACATTAAATTTTTTCCTTAATCAAAACCACTGACTGATTTTATGATTGGACTATAATCAAGAGCCAGTGAAAATATTTGCCATCTTTCGATTTTAAAGTGTATCTCTATGTATCTATGACCATGTCTCTATGGCAGGTATAATGAATAATGTTACAATCAAGTGACTCAATCTGTCTATGTAGACAAAAGAAATTGCAAGTTGAAATTAACAGGTCATATGGTTTTTATATAGATTTGAAGAACCGCCAAGATGACTGACTCAAAGTATTTTACAACTAACAAAAAAGGTGAGTACAGATACAACAGAACTGTATAAAAGTTTTTTTTTGTCACATGCCAAACTACGGTATGCAAATAACATTGTGTTTTTGTGTTTCAGGTGAAATCTTTGAACTGAAGGCTGAACTGAACAATGAGAAGAAGGAGAAGAGGAAGGAGGCTG
Organism: Alosa pseudoharengus; assembly: GCF_046254945.1. NCBI lineage: Eukaryota > Metazoa > Chordata > Actinopteri > Clupeiformes > Clupeidae > Alosa > Alosa pseudoharengus. The sequence continues at coordinate 38,667,280 of NW_027468870.1, forward strand.
TGAAGAAAGTCATTGCAGCCATGACCGTAGGAAAAGACGTGAGGTATGAAGGTTTACAGCAGGCATATGCTCATTTACCTATTCAGAAGGTATCTTTGTGTAATATTATCTATGTTTAATATAAATCGAGTGTAATTCATCAACATTGTCAAAAAAAACAAGACTTTTTTGCCATTATCTTACAAAAGAAATAAATCTGTGTCTTATTACAGTAACTGCTTTAATTTTATCTAAAAGAATATACAGCCCCTTTTAACATGGTTTCTGTTTCATGGTCCTGCAAAAACATTTAGACTGTACCAGAGGCGCATGCAAATGAAACATTTCTATGTTTCCAAGACAATAAAGCGTCTCAAGGTTTTATTAATGCTTTTGAGTTAGTGGAATCACTTAATGAATCACTGCTGTTCCTTGAGGCGTTAAATGGACATTAAGATTGCACATTGTATTATCATAATTGTTTTGTTTTGGGTCTCTGCCTTTGCCTTTGCCTATCATCATCAGATGAGTAAACGTCCTTAACTCTAAATTAAGTTTTGCTCACCTTGACTAGCCTTTTGCCTCGTTTTGCTTGCCAGCTCTCTTTTTCCGGATGTGGTGAACTGTATGCAAACTGATAACCTGGAGCTAAAGAAGCTTGTTTATCTGTACCTGATGAACTATGCCAAGAGTCAGCCAGATATGGCCATCATGGCTGTCAACAGCTTTGTTAAGGCAAGACATCTTTATATTTTTACCTAAGATCATGTTAAGGTGTTATAGTTTCTTATGATTATTTCAAAAAAGTCTGAGAGTTAATGGCAGTAACAACACTTTGGCTGCTGTTGTTAGATTTTGACATCTAACCAGGTTCTCAGTGAAGGACCTTTATTGTTCACTCTGAACAAATTCATGTACTTGAGCCAAGTAATCCTGCCTTGTGTTAAGCCTTAACTGAAGTGTATCAGGGCAGAAATGTAACTAAACATGTTAGAATGTGGTCACAGTTAATGTGTGATGATGGTGATGCATCTGTAACTGTCAATAGCCAGTGGTGTTCTAAAAATTCTAAAAGCTACTGAACTGGGCCTCCCTGCATGTTCTTAAATGGTATTTATGAATGGTGTTGGACAACAGGACTGCGAGGATCCCAACCCTCTGATCCGGGCTCTGGCCGTGCGCACCATGGGCTGCATCCGCGTGGACAAGATCACCGAGTACCTGTGCGAGCCCCTGCGGAAGTGTCTGAAGGACGAGGACCCTTACGTGAGGAAGACTGCGGCCGTGTGCGTGGCCAAACTCCATGACATCAATGCCCAGATGGTGGAGGACCAGGGTTTCCTGGACTCCCTGAGGGACCTCATCGCTGATTCCAACCCCATGGTAAACACGCTTTGGCTGCTCCTTTGATCACTTGAGTGTGTTGACTGGTGCTCATATTATAATGGTTCACAGTGCAGTGTAATCTGCTAGAGCAGTTGATATGTGGTGCAGTTTTTTTTTATATATATCACTTCAAAAGGGCTTTTTTTTCAAAGAGGCCATCTTCTTTTCTTCATCTTCACTCCCCCCCTCCTCTCTCTCATGCTCTCTATCCCTCTCTCTATCCTCTGTTTCTCTCTCTCTCTCTCACACACACACACACACACTGACCCCTGCACTCAGGTGGTGGCCAATGCCGTGGCAGCCCTTTCGGAGATCAGTGAGTCCCATCCCAACAGCAACCTGCTGGACCTAAACCCGCAGAACATCAACAAGCTGCTCACCGCCCTCAACGAGTGCACCGAGTGGGGCCAGATCTTCATCCTGGACTGCCTGTCCAACTACAACCCCAAAGACGAGCGCGAGGCCCAGAGGTGAGTAGGGGTGGGCGACGACACGCTCCATGGCTCGCCACAAGGGGGCAGACCGACATAATGCTTGAGAAAAAGGGGAAAGTAAAGGCACACGTCCTTCATCTGTGAAGCTATGCAATTAGGTGAACGAGTTGACACTATGTTGCAATTAGCCTTTTTAGGCTTACTTCAAATTAAATTTTGCATGCATTTTTTAGCATGCTTTTAGGTAGATATCTTGCTGATATTAGACTGTTGCTGCTTCAAACCTAATATTTTTCCACAAATGAATGCTATTGATGTTTTATATTTTTTTCATCTTACACAGTTTTAGTAATTGTGATTTGAAGGAATTAAGGCTAAAGAACTGCAGCCTTGACAGAACAGACGTAGAACATTCCAGAACATAGTTAAATGTTGAAGACTCCCTTGGAGACTCTGGCACCCTCTCTGACTGCTCCCTGCTCTTCTTCCTCAGCATCTGTGAGCGCGTCACCCCGCGGCTGTCCCACGCCAACTCGGCCGTGGTGTTGTCTGCCGTGAAGGTGCTCATGAAGTTCCTGGAGCTCCTGCCCAAGGAGTCGGACTACTACAACACGCTGCTGAAGAAGCTGTCCCCACCTCTGGTCACCCTCCTCTCCGGGGAGCCCGAGGTGCAGTACGTGGCACTCCGGAACATCAACCTCATTGTGCAGAAAAGGTCAGTTCAGCAGCCGCGTGATGCGGAATCACAGGATCATGTGGATGTTTGGTGGGTGAGAAGAGTGTCCTTGAGCTGTGTGCTCCTTCGACTGGTTTTAGTCATTCCCAGCAGGATAATGCACAAGTATAAGTATATATACTCTACAATACATAATATGGCTTAGTACTTCTCATTTTAGTAGTCACAGTGGGGTACAACTTTTAGTTAAACCACTCAAGTAGTTTGGCCCTAATTGTGCCCTTTGCTTTTTCTGTTAAATCATGCAATACAAGATTTTATAGACTGAGTATTAATGTCAAACTGCTTCACCATATTAAACGGCTCCACCATATTAAACGGCTCCATCCCACTCCCTCTTAATATCCAGGCCTGAGATCTTGAAGCAGGAAATCAAGGTGTTCTTTGTCAAGTACAATGATCCCATCTATGTGAAGCTGGAGAAGTTGGACATCATGATTCGACTGGCCTCCCAGGCCAACATTGCCCAGGTACTGACTGCACTTGAATTGCACCAGAAATCCATCCACAATGCAGCCTTTCTGGCAGCTAGCACACATTGCTATCCCTACAGGCACTGTGCTTTTGTATTCTGTGCTCCCATCTCTTGCACAATTCTTTCAGTTTACTTTGTCCACTCTGTTTATGTCAGGTGTTAGGGCTCACCTAATTCACAGATGGCAGAGCCCAAGTGACACTTCAGACATGCTCAGACAGGCCCTTTGGCTCTCGGAGCGCAGGCTGTCCTCCATAGTAATTTGGACACAACTCCGGGTCAGGCATTTAGCTATTCCTGCCCAGTCTCTTATTTATTCAGATCCTCTTGAGACAGCATGCGAGAAAGGCCCCTTTAGCAAACACACAGTCTGTTTGTTGTTGTAACTCCATTGTGTGCTGCCTATCCCACCTTCCTACCCACCCACCCACCCACCCACACACACACACACACACACACACACACACACACACACACACACACACACACACACACACACACACACACAGGTACTGGCTGAGCTGAAGGAGTATGCTACCGAGGTGGACGTGGACTTTGTCCGCAAGGCTGTGAGGGCCATTGGGCGCTGTGCCATCAAAGTGGAGGTAAGACACATGGTGGTCAGTTGTCCATCTCTCCAATCACTTTACTTCCCACAGCTATGTCCTTCATTATCCTCAAACATTCCTTGGTAGTGTGTGTAGAACTGCAGGATTACAATTGTGCACCAGTAGACAGCATTATCATGCGAAAGGCTGATAAAAGCATTAACAATTACTCACGTTTCTACTCGCTAGATCTCGCTAGTTTTAATCTGTTCTACTCCTTGTGTAGTCTCGTGTCCTAATTGTTGTGTGTTGGTCAATAGCAATCTGCTGAGCGCTGTGTGAGCACTCTGCTGGACCTCATCCAGACCAAGGTCAACTATGTGGTCCAGGAGGCCATTGTTGTCATCAGGGACATTTTCCGCAAGTACCCCAACAAGTCAGTGACCATTGCCCATATCAAGATAATTGATTTCACTGTAGTCATACTTTTTTGTGAAATATCGAGTATGACTCCTGCAGTCATTTATTTTAAGCAAAGTAAGTTTGTCTTTTTTTAAGCTACATTACAGCAGGTGACGATGTCCTGTTTTGTGTTTGTCTTGCAGGTATGAGAGCATCATCGCCACCCTCTGTGAGAACCTCGACTCCCTGGACGAGCCAGATGCTCGTGCTGCCATGATCTGGATCGTGGGCGAGTACGCCGAGAGGATCGACAACGCCGACGAGCTCCTGGAGAGCTTCCTGGAGGGTTTCCATGACGAGAGCACACAGGTCAGCCACATCAACAGGAACTTTCCCCCCGCCTGAGTGCTAAAAGGAACTATATGTTCCCCCGGCGGCTGCCATGCCGACCTTAGTTCCTCCTAAAGCACCTTGTCACGAGGCCTTGTGGAAATAGAAATGAGGTGAGCGAGCGGTCAGGCTGAAATGGCTCATGCGTGGGTGTGTTTCGCTTCCACTCTTCAGGTGCAGCTGACTCTGCTGACAGCCATTGTGAAGCTCTTCCTGAAGAAGCCCTCAGAGACGCAGGAGCTGGTGCAGCAGGTCCTCAGCCTGGCCACACAGGTACACTACACATCCTCAACAGGACACGCCCATACAACAATATATCTACTCGCACCTGTCAGTGCATTTGTAGAGTGTAGTGGAATAGATGATCTTACAAGTTATCATTTCTATTAGTTTATATTTAGTCAAATCAAGTAAAATCCGCCCCTTCTATCAGTAATTGTGTAGATTCCATCATAAGTTCATACGAGTCTGTACTGGTCATATTAATGAATAACATGCTACATGAATAAGCTTGATTTGACTTAACCTGTAATTCTGCAGATGTGTATGTCAACCTGCTGCGTAGTGACTGTAGATTTCCTGCTGTTGTGACACGTTTTGGACTTTCCCCGCAGGACTCGGACAACCCTGACCTGCGCGACCGTGGTTACATCTACTGGCGTCTCCTGTCCACGGACCCCGTGACGGCCAAGGAGGTGGTGCTCTCCGAGAAGCCGCTGATCTCCGAGGAGACCGACCTGATCGAGCCCACGCTGCTGGACGAGCTCATCTGTCACATCGGCTCGCTGGCGTCCGTCTACCACAAGCCGCCCAACGCCTTCGTGGAGGGCAGCCACGGGATCCACCGCAAACACCTGCCCATCCAGCACGGCAGGCAAGGCTCCGCTCCCGCAACCTGACCGCAGTTTGACCCTATTTCTTTTTCATTAGCTTCTCGTCTGTCTTTTCTGAAGTGAATATTGTCTGTGTGATTGAAAACAACAACAACACCTTACATTTATATAGCGCTTTTCTCGATACTCAAAGCACGTCACATGGATGGGGGGACCTCACTAGTAACCACCACCAAAAGTTACACAATAGTTTCTTGTGGAAAGTAGAAGAAACATTCAGATTTCACATCTGCATAGCTTCAGTGGTGTTTAAAAGGTAAACATAGTTTGCAAGTAATTGAAGTTCACATCAGCATCTTGTAAATCAGTAAGCGATTTTTATGGTGGTTGCGGAGCTTCCTTACCAGATGGTCCCTCCCTGCAGCATCAGCATTATAACTGTGATTAAAAAGTCAAAGAATACTTAACAGCAGGAGATGGTGGACATCTTGCAATTGTAGCATCTGTACTGTCTCCCAGGTATTGTGAGGCATACAAGTAACTGAAGAACTGAATGTGGGCAACATGCAAATCAGTCAGAAAGTGCACACACCATTTTTTCTTGTTGTGCCTCTGGTTCCCTTTAATCATATGCCCCCCCCCCCCCCCCCCCCCGCCCACCTTACAGCATCGACACCGGCGAGAGCCCAGTGAGCGCCAGCCCTGCCGCCCCCATCGACCAGCCTCAGGTCATCCCCTCACAAGGCGACCTCCTTGGTGACCTCCTGAACCTTGACCTGGGCCCCCCAGTCAACGTGCCCCAGGTGTCCTCCATGCAGATGGGGGCCGTGGACCTGCTCGGTGGAGGTCTGGACAGTCTGGTGAGTGACCCCCACCCACTCACCCCCGGCAGGGTGGACACCTCATTTGCCCTGTGCTTGTTAGCCTCAGTATACAGTCAGTCAAAGTCCCATGTAGACCAACTCTTATTTTAATGAGGACACTGGAGGAGAGGAGAAGAGAGGAGAGGGGAGCGTGTGTGTGTGTGTGTGTGTGTGTGTGTGTGTGTGTGTGTGTGTGTGTGTGTGTGTGTGTGTGTAGAGGCTGCCTGGTGTGATGCAGTCCCACAGCAGTGAGGTGCTGCTGTGAGGAGGTTCTTTACTCAGAGATTTAGCCCAGCACGGGCGCACAGACACCGACTTTATTATGCCCTTTAAAGTAGAACTGTTCTGGGTCATTCCGTGTCAAATCACCCAGTGGCTGGCAGGTCACCCTCTCCCAAAAAATCTGAAAAAAATCACAGGTGTTTGTAGACCAAACCTATGCATAAATCTTAAATAGTATATCTGTATCACTAATGGTTTCAAAACTACAGCCCTCTGAAGTTTCAAGTCATTTTAAGCATCGTGGTGAAGATTTTTTTCTCACTCATGTATGGATTATAAGGTCATGTCCATGCATTAACTTTGGTTGTTAACATTATCATATTGTCAGAGCATTTTTATTAAATTGGGCTTGATTTTCAAAAAGCCCGTTTTCATCTTCTCATTTCACCACGTGGACAGTTAACAGGATTTTTTTTAATTTTACCATACATCATTCTGTATGTGAGGATCATCTGCCCAAAATGTGGGCTTGTTGCTGAGTTTCTTCATTGAGATAAGATTTTTTACAAATATTGTCTATAAATCCACTGAATTTGTACTTTATCTGCAGTACCACTTGTCTCACCACATGTGGTGCTCTTTTAATACAATGGAAGTCAATGGAAGAGTAAGAGAGTCACTTGTTTGCTGCATATATCCAATCTAAACACACAGTTTATGGTTCATATGGTTCAAGTAAAAAGGGGTTTCTAAAATTCAGTGCATTGTCAGATGCAGAAAAATCAATACTAAAGATTTATCATCTTTTTACAAATGCCTCTTGGATCCACGAGTCCTCAAACCTTGTTATGAATACTTGTGATGGAAACACACATGGCCATCTTCATTAAGTGAAATACCTTGATGAACTGAATTTTAGAAACCCATTGTTTGATTGTTTGTTAAAGCACTGATCTCCATCTTGATGCTCTTTGTCTATGTATCACAGAGGACTGCATCCCAAGCATGACGATGAATATAGACTTTGCCTAACCAGCTGGCTAGAAATTATTAAAGTGCTCACATAGGCACTGATAGGTTGAAGCTGGTGTAGAAAACTTATTACAAAGATGGTAATTATGCTAAATCCTCTTGCTGCATGTATGATGACCAGTCAGTCTTATGTGTGTATAATTTACTTGATCAGTTTATTTTCTCTAAATAAGATTTATGTATAAGTAGTATGTTGTTCATATTGCAATAATTATTTGGACCAATTCAACTATGAACCATAAACTGTGTGTTTAGATTGGATATGTGCAGCAAACAAGTGACTCTCTTACTCTTCCATTGACTTCCATTGTATTAAAAGAGCACCACATGTGGTGCAAAGTGGTACTGCAGATCCAGTACAAATTCAGTGGATTTATAGACAATATTTAAAAAATATTATCTCAATGAAGAAACTCAGCAACAAGCCCAAATTTTGGGCAGATGATCCTCACATACAGAATGATATATGGTAAAATTTAAAAAAAATCCTGTTAACTGTCCACGTGGTGAAATGAGAAGATGAAAACAGGCTTTTTGAAAATCAAGCCCAATTTAAAAAAAATGCTCTTAAAATATGAAAATGATAACAACCAAAGTTAATGCATGGACAGGACCTTATAATACTTATATGTGTAGGAAAAAATCTGATGAATTTGTGTCACATACTTTTTGAATGAGAAGCCCTCAAAGGTGATGATGTCTTTTCACATTATGAATTTATAGCCATTTTCAGAGCTTTGCAGAGGGGAAAGTATACAAGATACGTCTAATCCGATTGGATATTTTAATTCAACAGGAAAATGTACTTCTATTCACATAGTTTCACTAATGTGTGTGAAATACCAAAAGAGCCAATAATGCTGGAAGTTGACCAAAAAGGATTGTTCACCACAATGCTTAAAATGACTTGAAGTTTCAAAGGGCTGTAGTTTTGCAACGATTAGTTATACAGATATACTATTTAAGATCTATGCATGGATTTGGTCTACAAACACCTGTGATTTTTTTCAGATTTGTTCGGAGAGGGTGACCTGCCAAATTGCGCTGAAATTGGGTGATTTCACATGGAATGACCCTTCTGCGATTGCTCTTTTGGGTTCTGTGTCTCTCCTGTCCTGAGGGTAAACTGTAAACCTTCCATTCGAACACATTAGAGAGGATGCCCAAACATTTGGAAAAGACTGTGGTGGCATTGTGCCACTCTTACCAGCACTACTGTACTGATAGCTGGCAATGCTGCAGAGGGATATGGGGAAGTTGCAATTTCATGGGCATCCACTAATCTTACAGACATGTTAGGAAATCTGTTAACATCTCTAGTCTTAAAGGTACTCTTACTGACATTTTAGGAAGCTGTTAGCATCTCTATAGTCTGGAAGATGTCAAGACCTAAGTGAAGGAGTCATGACTGTTCCGATGATGTCAGATTGTGTGCTGATGATCTGTATGTCCTGTCATCTCATCACTGAGCATCATAAGGAGGAGTGGGATTCATCCTTTTAGTTAAATACCCTGTCCCAGCTTGAGATGTTTAGAGGAATTCAAGCAGAAATGGAGCAAAAAATACCAGAAGGTTCCATTAGATATCAGTATTAATGATTATACTTTCAGAATGTGAATGCTATCAGTGCAATCACTGTAAAAAGAAGCAAAAGCGTAATGTGCTGTCTATATTAATTAACAATATTTATAAGTATAGTATATATACTTTTTTGATCCCGTGAGGGAAATTTGGTCTCTGCATTTAACCCAATCGGTGAATTAGTGAAACACAAACAGCACACAGTGTACACACAGTGAGGTGAAGCGCACACTAATTCCAGCGCAGTGAGCTGCCTGCTACAACGGCGGCGCTCGGGGAGCAGTGAGGGGTTAGGTGCCTTGCTCAAGGGCACTTCGGCCGCGGCCCACTGGTCCGAGCTCGAACCGGCAACCCTCCGGTTACAAGTCCAGAGTGCTAACCAGTGGGCCACGGCTGCCCCAATATTTAATAATAGTGTAGCGATGGTTGTGTACAGTGTACAGTGATGAAGGGAAGGGTTCTGCGGAAACCTCTTTTGCTAACAGGACCCACATTTGTCTTGTTGAAATGTCTTGTACTAAACCACATATTGTTGAAATTCCTTTCTTCATGGTCCGGTTTTTATGTGCTTGCCCTGTCAGTGCAAGAAGAGGAGAATTCGACCCCTAGAGCCTTTAACTGCCCTACAGTCCTCAAGGTGTACTTTTTGGGGGAACATAAAATGAGATTATTTTTCTCAAAACAAGGTTAGCTTTGGCTCAAACTTTGAGGTACACATATATTGCCCCCAAAACACAAACACACACACACACACACACACACACACACCTGAAGCAGTCTCCCGCTGGCTTTGCTGTGTTTAGTGCAGGTCATTAGCAGCTTGTTGAGGGATGGTACCATGAATGTAGCATGGCCATATTATCTCCAGCCTCACTGTAGTGATGTTGTTGCAGTGCTGTTCCTATACCCAGGCACAGTGGTGTTATCAGGGCCGCACAGATGGCCCTCGTGTGCTGTGCAGTTTGCCATCAGCAGCTCTATCACGGTCTGTCTGTTGCAGCCTGGAGGCCCTCTCACTGTGAACCAGCTTGCCCTCACCAGGAGCATAGCGTGTAGACACACACACACACACACACACACACACAGCACACACGCACACACACACACACACAGCACACAGCACACATGACACCACACAAGAACATTTGGAAGTGCACTTCAGAACACTGGTCAGACTTGTTCAGTGTTAGCCCCAGTGTTTCAAATGTGTAGGCTACTTCACTTGCCACTGGTCTTCACCCCCTGGTCTGACCCTGAGTGCTCCTGATTGGACCCCTTGACAACAGAGCTGCAGAGTGGGCATTGTGGGCCATTGTGGACATGGTGTTAGCACTAGGTGCTGTTGTTCGCCTCCAGACTGGAACTATGTTAAAAACATGAGCTGGCTGGCGCTCTGCCAGGCTGCTGGCACAGCTGTTGCCTAGGTGATATGCATAATCACTCCAACGAAAACATTCAGAGATTTAATGTTTGTTGCTGGAGGTAATTGTATGAGTGGAGAAAGCTCTATTGATGGTGTGTGGATGGCAAGAAAGCACTGTGTGAAAGCCACTCTGCAGGAAATTGGCAAATATGAGAGGATTGAGAGGATATGAGGGGATTTGTTGTTAACAGTAGGTGTAAACTTCAGAAGTTTATGTTGAAGCACCGGTGGTTTATCTTGACTGTTACAGCCTTATCAAAGTAAAACCGTTTCTCTAAATGGCCTCTATTGGCATTTACAAAAAAATCAGTGTTTGGAATAAAATTTGCTGATCACCCCTCAAGGCAAAAAATGTAAGTACCCCAGCATTTTGCCAATCTGCTGAATTGCCAAGCTTCAACTGGACAGAAAAATCCTCCCTTGGGCTGAGTGTTGTATAGATTTCTGTTTTGACATTATGCGGAAAACTCAATAAGCACAATGCAGTATGCAGTAGGCAGTGTGAGAAGAGGGAAGAAGGAAGGGAATTAAACTCATTGACAAACTTAACGCTTTATTTTTATGTTGTCAATATTCTAATTTCCGAATGGTTTTTTTTCTCCCCAAATCGGTTTTGTAAGTGGCTTTGAAGTTAAGTGTCTACCAAATACCATAGCATACTGTACACTGGCGTGGAATGACACACTCACGTGAGTAGAGACTTGGGGTGAGGGTGTGTGTGTGTGTGTAGTGTGTGTGTGTAATAGTGTGTGTGTGTGTAGTGTGTGTAGTAGTGTGTGTGTGTGTGTGTAGTAGTGTGTGTGTGTGTGTGTAGTGTGTGTGTGTGTGTGTGTGTGTGTGTGTGTGTGTGTGTGTGTGTGTGTGTGTGTGTGTGTGTGTGTGTGTGTGTGTGTGTGTGTGTGTGTGCGCGCGTGTGCGTGTGCGCACTCTGTGAGTGATGCGGTGGGGAGGTTGGGAGCGCAGCACAGCGGTGGCTGAGTTGTTGTCAGCCAAGGTCAGGCCAGTGATGTATGAGGCAGGACAGTGTTGAGTCAGCGGTCTGTGCCGGCTTCTCACAGCCATCCTCCTCCAGACAGAAAACAGACCCTGACATGCCCGCAGTGGCTACTGTGCTGACACGTTAGGTCACCTGTCTGTTACTGTTCAATTGGAAGACCTGTGTGACCTTAAGGACACAAAGGAGCAGTAATGTGTCTTCTTCTCATGGGCAACTGCCATTCAACAATATCGCTTAATTATAATTCTGGTGATATTTTATTGATGATTTATGTTGTAACTAGTGTTATTTAGTTTTGTGTTTCTGTTTTTTTATGGCATATTTGTGAAGACATATACAGGAAGGTCTCCATAGCCCCTTATTGCCTCATAGTGAGGTTACAGGTTTAAGTAAGATCACAATTCCAGTTGACACAACTCTCTAGAAATAATTGTAATTGTTGGGGTCACAGACTCTGTTCACATTAGCATGCTGCTGGCCTGGTCCCCATGTGACCTCTGTTCCTGTCTGAGGAGCTTTTGTTAGACAGCAACCCAGCCCTTGGAGCCAGGAGGCTTGGTGCTCTGCCAAGCTTGTCGCAGAGGCAAGGACAGCATTTTCATCGTGTCCTAAAGGACTTGTGTTGTCAAGTGCTTGTTTAGTTGCACACAAGAACATCAGTCTAGGTGTGCTGCTCACTGCAGAGATGAACAAGTGTGGAGGGGGAGACAAAGCCTAGGACATGGTGACAAAAGCCTGTGGAATCTCATCAATCTATCAATCAATCAGTCAATCGATCAATCTCATCAATGGGCTCTTCTGACCAGATGCTCTGTTGAAGATGTCATTGACAGCAGGGTTGGTTCATTGGAACGACACATTCTAGTGGTGGACGTTGTGTAATAATAATTTGCCCACGCTAACTCAAAATCCATTCCCTGCCCTTCAAGCTCTCAGCTCTGCTGATTGAGGTTCAAAGGGAACCACTGAAATGGAAGTCATTACATGTCCCTTTGTTTAGGCCCACGACACAGTCTCTCTCCTAACTAACCATGAAGGGTGGACGGGGGTGGGGAGGGCGCATATTATTTTGGGCTGCCCAGATACCATTGTTCAGGTTAATCTCAATTGGTTTTCGTGCTCTAGGCTTCGAGAGTTCCAGGACAGCTAGACACAGAGAGGCTTAAAAAGTGATGGTGAGATTTCTGACTCCATCAATGAGCCTTTTTTTTTTTTTTTTTTAAAGAAGAAGACAAATGTAGACGCTCATTTGGTTTTTGTACTGTTTTGTAGTGTTGTGATTGCTGTCACTGTGATGCATTTGTAGTTTGCAGGGTGAAGAAATTGGCCGCCTATGAGATGTGAATCACAAGTGTGATTTAATTATCAGCCCTAAATAATCAGCCGTGTACTCATTACTTACACTTAAATATGGATACAGAATATTTAAAAATGATTTTTTTTATGACACTATGACTGCTGGGAAATTCAAATGTTTTTTTTATTTTATTTTTTATGAAGGTTTTATTTGTTCATTCATTTAACTGATGGATTGAAATGAAAGGTAATCTGCTGAATGGTTAGAGTGGAGGTTGGACTGTTCCTGACGGGGCCTAGGACACTAAGTGCCCTCCTCTCTTTTTGCCTCTTTTCTCCAATTCTCATCTGCACCTCATGCCCTATCTGTTTACACTTCTCTCCATCTCTCTCTCTTCTTCTCTCTCCCACTTTTTTCTCTCTTTTTTCCCTCTCTGCCTCTCTATATCCCCTTCTCTCATATTCCCTTTCTCTATCTCTCTCTCTCTCTCTCTCTCTCTCTCTATCTCTCTCTTTCTCCCTCTCTCTCTTTCTTTCTCTCTCCCTTCCTCCTACCCCCCCCCCCCCCTTTCTCTCTCTCTCTGTGCCTACTGTATCTGCTCTGTGTATTGATGTGGTTGTGGACCTGGGTTTTCTCTTCTCTTTTATAGCTCGGGGGAGACCTGGGCGGTGGTGTTGGGGGAAGTCCTGCAGTAAGTGAGCCCTCGGTGTCTGTGTACTTACCTGCCTACCTGTCTGACAGCCTGCCTGCCTGTCTGTCGACCTGACCATCTGTCTGTCTGTCTATCTGACAGCCTGCCTGTCTGCCTAACTGTCTGTCTGTCTGCACATTGCATGCTCTAAAAGGCTTCACTCACAGGGTCACAGAGCCACCCAAGGATTGCTGCACGCTCACTGGCTGTGTGTGTGTGTGTGTGTGTGTCCCCGTGTGTCCGTGTCCGTGTGTGCGTGTGCATGTGCGTGCGCGTGCGTGCGTGCGTGCGTGCGTGCGTGCGTGCGTGCGTGCGCGTGCGTGTGTGTGTGTGTGTGTGTGTGTGTGTGTGTGTGTGTGTGTGTGTGTGTGTGTGTGTGTGTGTGCGTGCAAGCTCCACTAATGTGCTTGGTACTCTACAGCCTTGCTGATGGGGGCGTTAGTGACTGCTGTTATTACCATTAGTGCTTCCACCTCGTTTGGAGATGCACCCATTTGAAGGGAAGTGGAGGAGAGAGGAGGGGGTTGTTGGATTGCCTGCTGCTGCTGCTGCATGACGTCTATGTGCTTGATGTGTGTTTTCTCTTTCCAATCACAAATGCATGAGCCACTTGAATGACCACTCTCATTTTTCCCATTTTCTTCTGTGATTGCAATTGTGTTGTATCTCAATCATCTGGACAGCAGAAAAGGACCTGGGGACACTCCTGCTTGATGATGTTGACACAGTTGGATGAAAAAGCCACTGATCCAAAACCTGAGCAGGGTTCCACCGGCCTTATAAGGACTCCTAGCCTACACTGACACCTCTCTCTCTCGTGTGTGTGTGTGTGGGACACAGGTGGGCCAGAACTTCATCCCTTCGTCCGTGCCCAACACGTTCGCCCCGTCGCCCACCCCCGCTCCCATGAGCAGTGGGCTGAACGACCTGTTTGAGCTCTCGACCGGCATGGCCATCACCACGGGTGGATACGTGGCTCCCAAAGCCGTAAGTAACCAGCTGACCCAGCCAGCCAGGCGCACCGGTGCCCCGCGGACCGCAAGTCACTCTCACCTCACCTCTCACCTCACAGCCCCCCCCCACACCCACCCACCCACCGACATGAACACAGACACCACACATTACAAATACCCATCCCCAGTGCCCTTACTCACACCATCACACAGCAGTGCGTGCGTGCAGGTTCATGCCTACAGTATAACACAGTGCACGTCATTCTCCCATATTCCCATGTAGAGATTCTCCTATATTCCCATAATGATAAAGCCTGTTTTGTATTTTTCATTTATGTGTTGTTATTATGTCCTATAAGTGGGTGATCCCATTCTGAGCCGTGTGTTGTCCCGGTGGCTGAGTGTGGCGAGTGCTGCGCTGTGCTCATCAGCATGGTCAGCATGTGTTCTCTCTCTGCACGGGGAGGTGTGTGGACCGAGCCCTGCATTCACCCAGCAAATAACTCTTCTGCTCATTTGGCTTCTTCTAGCTCTTTATTATGATTATCTCTTTGTCCATTCTTCACTCGGGCACATTTAGATGAGTTCAATAATGGCCTGCTTTAGGAGCTGTATTCATGAGCAGAATGGCGCCTGGTTTGTTTTTCAGCCTGGCCAGTGGTATTCAGGCCGCTAATGGTATCACATTGAGTGCCGTCTGCAGGCATGAAATGTGTAACGCCATTCAATTTGGCTCATAATAAAAATGGCTGTTTGGGTGTCTCCTCTGATTCATTGAGCCGCCCGCCACGCTGACGACACGGCCTCGTACTGAGCACGTGCGGCCGCTCCGTACCGCAACCGCGTCTGCGCACTGTGTCGGCGGATTAAGCCGTTGACAGAGCCATTAATAAGAACAGTTGCAGTGGACTCCCGTGGCCAGGCTGTGGCAAAGTGGGTCACAGGAGGCTCTGCCGAGAGACTGAACTTTTCGCTTCTGTCAGGAGCCTCCCAGCACCCAACACGAGGACCACCGTTTATTTTCCGCTGCTGACTCTGGCGTGTGCCAGCTGTGTAAAAATGTCCCTCAGCGTGATGAATCTCTTTTGCACTACACTAGGCTTTCTATGAGTAAGCAGCTCCTGTCTGGGTTTTTTTTTAGTCAGCGGCGTGTTAAAAATGTATCCTTGGCCTCCCTTTGTGTGCAATGCTGTAAATATTTATGGCAGATAAATGAAGCATTCCTTTGGAAAGCTTGTGGCTGTGTGCAGGATTCCACAGACGAGGTGTGTGTGTGTGTGTCTGTGTTGTGTGTGGTGTGTGTGTGTGTGGGTGGGTGTGTGTGTGTGTGTGTGTGTGTATCCTGTTGAAGGTACGCTGCTCTGTGTTGCAGGTTTGGCTCCCGGCAGTGAAAGCCAAGGGCCTTGAGATTTCCGGCACCTTCTCCCGCCGCCAGGGCCACATGTACATGGACATGACGTTCACCAACAAAGCCCTGCAGCACATGACCGACTTCGCCATCCAGTTCAACAAAAACAGGTGAGCGCAGATTCTTAAGCAACTAAGACCCAGGGTCTGAATAAGTCACTGGTTTATGTTAATGTCATAACTTGGTCTCACTGTCCTTGTTTGGCTATTGACAGGACAGTGTGGCACAGTGAGGGCCAATTAAAAAATCATTCCTGTGTGATTAAAACATTTTTTGTGATTTTGTGTGTGTGTGTGTGTGTGTGTGTGTGTGTGTAGTTTTGGAGTCATCCCCACCACTCCTCTGGCCGTGCACACTCCCCTGATGCCCAGTCAGAGTATCGACATCTCCCTGCCCCTAAACACTATCGGCCCCGTCATGAAGATGGACCCTCTCAACAACCTGCAGGTATGTCCTCTAATGTGCAATTAGTGACCGTCACAGCAGTGCACCCACACTAATTAGGCCCCACAAAATGCTCTAGTCCTTCAGCAGTCTCTTCTGGCCAGTGAGTATTAACAGCTCAGCTTTTATAGCTCAATAAAGTGGTACCTGCCATGAGCATCCTAGCTCTGTCCATTTCTGTAGTCCTTCCTACGCTTCCTCTGGGCAGTGAGCAACACCTTAGCTTGTATAGCTCAATAAACCGGTACATTTAGTGAGCCATCCTTGTCCTGTCCAGTTCTATAGGCCTTTCAAAGCTTCCTCCTTTCAGTGCTAGTGCCTGTAAGGTTGTGTAGCTCAATAAACTGCTACCTTTCACGAGCCATCCTGGTTCTGGCCGATGGGAGAGGGCACAGTGCCAGTCCTCATGCCCAGCTGATGGGAGCCAGGTGTGTTGGGAGACAGGTGCCCGTCAGCAACGGACTCCCGCTGGGGCTGCATCCAGTGGTGGCTTCGGTTTCCATGCCAAGTCACAGCCATCCCATAATGATTCATCATACTCTTACTTACCAACTGCCTGCCTGTTTAACTTTAGTTCTCCTACCTCTCTTTCTCCCTCGCTTTCTTTTTCTGTCTTTCCCTGGCCTCTCTCTCCTTGTGTATGAGGGAGGGCAGGTGTAGTCTCTATCTCTCTCTCTCTCTCTCTCTCTTTCTCTCTCTCTCTCTATCTCTCTCTCTTTCTCTTTCTCATTCTCTCTCCCTGTTTGTGAGTCAGGGCAGGTGTAGTCACTCTCTCTCTTTCCCCCTCTCTCATTCTCTCTCTCTCTCTCTCCCCATGTGTGTGAAGGGCAGGTGTAGTCTTTCTTTCTTTCTCATTCTATCTGTCTTTCTCATTCTCTCTCCCCATTTGTGAGTCAGGGCAGGTGTAGTCATTCTCTCTCCCTCCCTCTCTCTTTCATTCTCTCTCTCCATGTGTGGGTGAAGGGCAGAATTAGTCTCTTTTTTTCTCATTCTCTCTCTTGTATAGATGTAGTCGCTCTCTCTCTCTCTCTCTCTCTCTCCATGTGTGAGTGAAGGGCAGGTGTAGTCGCTCTCTCTCTCTCTCATTCTCTCTCTCCATGTGTGAGTGAAGGGCAGGTGTAGTCGCTCTCTCTCTCTCTCTCATTCTCTCTCTCCATGTGTGAGTGAAGGGCAGGTGTAGTCGCTCTCTCTCTCTCTCTCATTCTCTCTCTCCATGTGTGAGTGAAGGGCAGGTGTAGTCGCTCTCTCTCTCTCTCTCATTCTCTCCATGTGTGAGTGAAGGGCAGGTGTAGTCGCTTTCTCTCTCTCTCTCTCTCATTCTCTCTCTCCATGTGTGAGTGAAGGGCAGGTGTAGTCGCTCTCTCTCTCTCCATGTGTGAGTGAAGGGCAGGTGTAGTCGCTCTCTCTCTCTCTCCATGTGTGAGTGAAGGGCAGGTGTAGTCGCTCTCTCTCTCTCTCCATGTGTGAGTGAAGGGCAGGTGTAGGCCTAGCATCTGGCTCTCCCACAGTAACCATCTCCAGCTGAGTGTGTTTATTAGACTCCTGATGGCACATAGACAAGAAGCCTAGTCTCACAGCACACGGTCCGCCAGCGTACAGCTCGTTCACCACTCACCAGTTTGAGTGCCCGACTGCCACGCTGCAGCACGCTCATTGACGGACGCCCATTGTGCAAACAGGAACAACGCGCTAGTCAATACCTGCTCGCCAAACACTTGACCAATTACAGGTATTTGTTTAAGGTACAGACAAATCAATAGCTTGTAGTAAAGCGATGGAGAGCTTTTGTTTTGTTTTGTTTTTTCCTCTGCATTCCCACTCATGTTCGCCACTTCCATTTGAATAATCATTATGCTCCCCAGCAGAGCTTTCTGCTGCACTGAAGACGAGCAGAGCAATACTAGGGGAGCATTAAAGGCTCCATCAGTTTCATTCTCTCTGCAGAGAGAAAGGACTAATTAGGATCAAACGAAAGGTTTTGGTTGAAGCTCTGACAATTAATATCCTTTCTCACATTTGGACACAGTATGCTAAGGTGCCAATTTGGCATTCACAGATTGAATGCATCAGAAGACGTGCCACACTGCTGTGACGTGACACAGGCTGATTGTGAATGGTCGTGTTTCTGCATTTTCTTTCAGTAAATTGATTCTGAGATTTCAGTGATTAATTAAAAAAAAAACAGACATAAAAACAGGCCTTAAACAAAGATGTTATTCTTAAAGAACAGAATTCATTGTCTCTGGTATTGTGAATGCATTCGTTTTTGTTATTGTTTTCAGGGCCTAAAAAAATGCAAATAAATTTGAATAAATAAATTATATAATAATAATAATTTATAAAAATAAAATAAACAGCACGCTTGGAACACAGAGAAATACTCAACAAGGGGAAGAACACAATCTTCAATCATGCCTTCTGATTTGCATTGTCACTGTTGCCGTGGAGGCATGTTGCCATGGAGGCATGTTTGTGCATGTGTTTCCACTGCTCCTTTAAAACCTGCTGCTCTCGACTCTGAGGCCACCCAAGCTCAGCTCCCTGAGGAGATGGAGGGTGTGGGGGGGGGGGGATAAGGATAAGGCTGAGGGGAGTGGTCGGCTTTCAGTATGCAGGACTCATCCCCAGTCAGGTGGCGTGGGTGACATGTCCACTCTGCTCAGGGCCTGGGCTGTCCTTTCAGAAGTGGCCAGAGCGTCCCTGGCCGCCTCTGTGTGACAGGTCTGCCGGAGCTCAGCAGCTCTCTGTGGGGGGGGGACAAGAAGAGCACAGAGGGGGGGCTGCATTAGTAATGACAAGCCTCTCCCCACCTCCACCATCACATAGTCACAGACACACCTCCTCCAACTTCTTCTTTCTCTCTTTCCCTTCTTGTCATGTGTTCAAGTGTGTGCCGTGATGGGGAGCTGTGCTGTGTGGGGTAAATTAAGCTGGTGTGGTTGAGGTGCTCCCATTCAGTGATGTGCAGAGGGGTTTGTGCTTTCGCCCTGACCCTGGCCCTGACCCTGACCCTGGCTCTGGCTCTGGCTCTGGCTCTGGCTCTGGCCCTGGCCCTGACCCTGACCCTGGCCCTGACCCTGACCCTGACCCTGGCCCTGACCCTGACCCTGACCCTGACCCTGGCTCTGGCCCTGGTGGGTTCCCTGGGCTGCTCCTGCTGCAGAGAGATGCTGAGCGCTACTGATCTGTGGGCCGCTGTGTGTTTGTGTGTGACAGGTGGCCGTGAAGAACAACATCGACGTCTTTTACTTCAGCGGCCTCATCCCTCTCAGCGTCTTCTTCGTAGAGGACGGCAAGATGGGTATGACCACGCCTCCCAACTTTCATTGCACGCCATGAGACACTCTCTCTTCCTTTTCAGTCCTCTCACCTGTTGTCTATTCTCCCTTTCTCTAATACGCTGATTTAAATGGTTCTGTTTCTGGTTCTCTGCAGAGAGGCAAGTGTTCCTCGCCACATGGAAAGACATCCCCAACGAGAATGAGCTGCAGTACCAAATCAAAGAATGCCACTTAAACGCAGGTAAGCCTCAGTCACAAACGTGGTTCTGTCTTATTATATGTGGAAGGAAAGGATGATAGCATGTCATGCCTACATGTGCTGCTGTAGTTTTGGGTAAAAAGGGCGCGACGTACCGTGCGCTCCAGCACAGCAGAGTTCATCCATCATGTAACAGATGTCCCTGCTGCCAGCGCAGTGGCCTGAGCTGCTGATGAGGTCTTCCTCTCGGCGCACTGCAGAGCACTCTAGCGTGCTGGTATATTTAGCAGATGAGCGCTCTAAACTGGGCTCTGTGCGCTCAAGAGGGTGGGAGCCATAGCACCTGCCACTCGTCGCCACTTAAAGAACGTGAGCATCAGAATCAAAGCCTCTCACCTCCTCGCTGGGGCGAATAGCCTCTTTCAGCCCTGAGTTTTGCCCAATTGTTTTGTCTCAAGGGCTGCCGCTGCAGACAATGTTAAAATGCCTGCACAAATAGATGTAACTAAACTCTGCAAGTCTGCATAGTAAAAGAAAGGCTGCCCACTGTTGACGAACCAGATTTGATGTTACGGTATTGGAAATGGGAAATGAGATGCTTTTCTTTGCCAATTGGGGATCAATTAAAAGAGACAATTTGACAGTTTTTGAAAATAATGGTTTTATAAGCACTAGTGACATCTTCAGAATACTTTTAATAGTCATGTGAAGGACAGATAAACACACGGGTCATTCCAACGAGCGGCCGAGGCTATGTCCTGCACCGCTCTGTGGCCCAGGGTGGACCTCCTCAAGCCTTTACGAGTGCCAATTCTGATGTTTGTGTGGTGTTTGCATGCCCTTTCAATGGTCAGATTGCTACTTTTCCTCTGCTGCTGTTTTAACATTTCAGACATACAGTACAAATAAAGGCGTTTGAACCTCTGATTTTTTTCCCCCCCTTGACTTTCCGTGATGTCAGACACAGGCACGTAGACACACAAACACACACACACACACAATTGATGTTCCCTATGACTTCAGTTATCAGATTTGCTATGATCTTTGTTCTTGGAGAGGGTGGGGGAGTTTGTGTACAGTTGATTTGACAGTGACTGGCTCCTGCAGACACTTTTTGTTATAGCTTTCTTCTCCCGAGTGTCTCTCAGGAGATCCAAACAAACAAACCCTCCCAGTCATTTCATAGAGATAATGAGTCATTGCTTCTGCTGCGGAGCGCTGGCTGTGCTCCGTGCACTCTTCCAGCATGCAGACATGGGAGAGTGGGAGCTAATACTTCTATGTCCAGTCTGGTCCATTTTGAACAAGGAAACAATCGATATGTATGCAGGAAGAAGAGATAAGAGACCCAGAGGATTCAGACTGGCCCACTGGAAGTGCAGTCAGGTCCTTTTTGCTGTAAAGTGTTTGCTGAAACTTTAAGTCTCTTTTATATCTATTTTTTTTCTCGCTTTCAAGAATTATTTGTAGTCATACTCCTTTCCACCCACACTCCTGACTGTCTGCCTGGCAGGAAGAGTGTTGTAAGCGCGATCTGGTGGTGCTCTTGTACGCCCCAGATTGTGCTATATGCGCAGTGCCTGGGGCTGGCCGCTTATTGAGCGAGTGGTCTGCATCGCGACGAGATAAGGAGTCCGTCGTCACGAGTGCTCCAGAGCGAAGCACCCGCCAAAGCCCGTTCACTCGTCCAGTCATGGGGGGAGGGGAGGGGGTGATGACCGCTGTCGCCGTGGGTTTCCGCAATCTCTGCGCTCCACCCCTCCATTTCCTGTTGTCTTGTGTGGCTGTGCTGTTTGTCTGATTCTTTTGCTTGTTTGGTTCTCTCCATGTTTGTGTGTTTTTTTTGTCTTGCTTTTCACATGCATCCAGCCCCGTTGCTTCCTCTGTCCCCCATTTCTCTGTGAGGATTGTGTTCCGATGTCACAGCAACATGTTGCCGCAAAGGACTGGGACAGCCACTCTCTCACCTCAGGAAAGGAGCTGTTTGGTCAGAGTGTAGAGTTGTAGATTTGACTAGTTTTGTGGTGCATTAGATAGGCAGGCAGTGACCACGTAGACATGCCAGCCCATAGTTACCACCGAGAAGCCACAAATATTTCCTCAGTGTCCCTTGAGAGTTACCGTAGCTCATCTGTTGAAAATCTGCCATTTTACACCATCATGGTGATTTATGTGTTTAGAGTTCTAGCATGATTACGTTTTTAAACTGCCCCTTAATGACATTGGTGGTGTGAAATCTATTGTCAAAGGCTTACATATTATCACTTTTATTTGAAATCTACACCACACAATTTAGCATTCCAGAAAATGTGGTCTGAAGATGTGATTTTCTACCCTCCTGTCATGCCCTCCTCTCAGATACTGTTTCAGGGAAACTGCAGAACAATAACATCTACACCATTGCCAAGCGGAACGTGGAGGGCCAAGACATGCTCTACCAGTCCCTCAAGCTCACCAACGGGATCTGGATCCTGGCGGAGCTCCGCATCCAACCTGGCAACCCCAACTACACGGTGAGTCGCCACGGCAACTCCTCTTATCCGCGTGCAGCAGACAGGACGGTGTCTTTTATATCGGCCAGATTCACTCAGAGAATGCAAATCTGTGGCAGTATGAAAATGTGCAAGCAATTATATTAAAAAGCCAAAAGTAAAAGTACTACTGTCTGATGAAAACAAATGGCTATAGACTCTGGCGGCCCTTTCCAATCAATAACAAAAGGATTTTAGCAATTGCAATTGAATACAAACCAAAGCCTGGCAAGGATTTATTGGTAGAAGAGGATGAAAATTTGTTTGTGTTCTATTTTAGAATATGGCCTACAGAGGCCTAGCGAATGAAGCAGTTAACAAATGAATAAAGAGCCACATTTAAGAGCTCTCTTGTTTGGAATACAGTCTCTCTCTCTCTCTCTCTCTCTCTCTCTCTCTCTCTCTCTCTCTCTCTCTCTCTCTATCTATCTCTATCTCTATCTCTCCCTCTCCCTCCCTCCCTCTCTCTGTTGATGCACCATTGAATATCAGTCATTTGAGTTCGGCTGAACTGAATGGAATTTAAGATTTACCCTAAACCTAACTCTCACCCAGCCTTTCAGATTCACTGTTTTGGAAATCCTGAAGGCAGCTTCTTAACAGAAGAAGGAATTAAACGGTTCTGGAGATTTTTGTAGTTCTGGTTCTTTCTTTCATTAATTACAAAAGCTGCCCACTCTTGCTGTTTCAAAGCTCTTCTCCATTGAAGAGTTGAGTTGTATTGGGAGTGTGGTTGTCAAGGTTGCACTCATTGTGACGCTTTCAATGCCCAAATTATGTAAGACTAACAGCTGGTGCACCCTTTTGAAAATATTAGACCAGTCTTTGAAAACTATATTTACGCTCCTTGAATGGAACACTGCAGTTGTGTGGCTGCGGTAACTCAGCTGGAACACATTTAGGTCTGCCTGACGACTGAAACCACCACCATGCTTCTTTGTGTTTCTTGGAAAGCCATGTTAGCTTCAGGCCTTGTGTCATACAAGACCTCTGTTTGCGGTGTGTGTGAAAACGTGAAAAAAGACCTTTTTGAGGGCACAACCTATTTCTGTCTTGCAACTAACTAAGGATCAAACCCTTTTGAGCACACGACACCGCCCATCACTGTCTTGATTTGAAAAGATCAAACATAGACTTGCCAGGCTGCTCTTTCATGTGTCTGGCTCTGTCTCTCTCTCTCTCTCTCCCGACCGGACGGAGATTGATCAGAATGAGCCGCTGAGGCAGGAGAGCTGAAGAGGCTCCGGAGCACTGTGTCTCTGGGCTGCCTCTGGACTCTCCATGGCATCCGCTCATCGCCGGTCAGCCACATCTGTGGTCAGCTCCGTCCTGCCGACCTCCGCAAGCTCCTCCGCAGCTATGCGGCGAGCTGACCTTCGTTTTGCGTCGCTTTTCATCCCTTTCCCTCTCTCCTCCCCTCCCCAGCCTTTAAAGCCCCACCCCCTTCCCCCAGTCACCCTCAAGCCAAGGACAGCGCTGGTGTAATTATGTCAGTGAATCACCACAAAGTCATTATTATGCACTGGGGCAGAGGGGCCCTCGGAGATGAGTCTACTCTCTTTCTTTCTCTCTCTCTCTCTCTCTCTCTCTCTCTCTCTCTCTCTCTCTCTCCCTTATTCTCTCTCTCTCTCCCTCTCTCTCTACTCTATCTAGCTACCTGTACCCCTCTTTCTCCATCCATCCATCCATCTCTCTATCTCTATCACAATCACTCTAGCGTATCTGTCCTCCTATCTCCATCTGGCGTTCTCTCTCTGTCTAGTCGACTTTTGAGGAAACGGCTCTTTCCATTAGCCGGCCGCCACTTGACCACCCGTGCCGCATAGTTTCCTGTCAAAAGATGAGCGTGCGGCACAGGTAGCGGCACCAAACATGCCACACCTCCTCCTGCCGGGACAGCTGTCGGCCAAAGGGCCAACGGCTGGAAATGGCAATGCGATGTGAGAAGGGCGGGCGTGTGTGTGTGTGCGTGTATGTGTGTGTGTGTGGGTGAGTGAGTGTGTGTGTGTGGAGGTGAGTGAGTGAGTGAGTTAGTGTGTGTGAGTGTGTGTGTGGGTGAGGTGTGAGGGTGCCACTGGCACTGACTAAATCTATTAATCTCCTGATTAGTCTGGCCTCCTCCAGGTGACTCCATGGGCATCTGCTCCCGTCACCGTGCCCGCTCTTGATTACCATGCGTGCCCCTGGGCGCTCCTTTTCTACTGCTCACCTGACTGTGCCATTAGATTCGCTTTTAATTGATTTTTAATGGGAATTCACCTCTCCCTGTTTGTGCTCAAGTAATGGTCAATGGCATTAGCGGATGACCTGAGAAGTAGCCAATCCAGCTGTGCAGTTGCCAGGGATTGTTGTAGAGGGGGAAAAAAACCTCGCATTTCCTCTCCAATATTGCACTGGGATTTCAGACACGTTGCTCATTTATTTGAACTGAATACTTAATAATAATAAATATTTCATGCTAGTTTTGCCACAGACTGAACACTTTGTTTTTCTTTGCCTCGTTTCATAAATATTTTGTTTACCGAAGCAGAATATAGTCTCAAAATGTCAGCAGGGAATGCATGAGATGAAAAGGTTTTTTTAAAGCCAGTTAATGACATTCCTAAGATCTGAAGAGTGTGTGCTGACCACTGGCTAATAATTGATGGACAGAGGTGTGTAGAGTAAAGAAGAGGCCTGATGGCAGCACACAGGTTATTTCCTGAAGAGGACCAACACAAGGCCCCTGGTGGTTCTGAATGAGTGACCGGATAGTGTCGGCTTGGATAGTGTCAGCTCTTAAAAAATTGTTTTCAGAGTGGAAAAAAGATACCATCTCTTTTTATGAAGGAAGGCAATCTCCTTTGCCCGTGTCACTTTTGAAATTGAATTGAGAACTAAAGTGTCATATATTTCTTTCTCTGCCTTTGTCTCCCTTTCTCTCCCTTTCTCTCTCTCTCTCTCTCTCTCTCTCTCTCTCTCTCTCTCAGCTCTCCTTGAAGTGTCGGGCTCCGGAAGTCTCCCAGTACGTGTACCAGATGTACGACTCTATCCTGAAGAACTAAGGCTGTCCACCTCTGCACATCCTTACAGTGGATCAGAGCGCAGCTGTCAAGTCCTCTCTCTCTGCGTTGTGTTTTATGTTAGCATTTCCCAAGCAAAGACATTCAGCGCCTCCATCCAGGCCGTGCATTCCATTGTTGGGTCAGTGAAGCATGGTCAGTAGCTAGTGAATCCTCTTCCTCTCCACACACTCTCTCACACACACACATGAAAAAGAAGCATTGCATACCCTCACATCCTTCCCCCACCCTGAGCCATTTTAATCATTACGCAAAAACATATTTACTTTATGTTGTTCTACTCCGGCACTGAATCGACTCGCCATACTTGACCATTCCAGTGAAAAAGAAAGAAGTGTGTTTTTTTTTAAATTATTATTATTTTCTTCGACGCGATGGGACAGTGTGCAGAGCATAGGTCAAAGATAACTTAACCTGAGCCAAGAAACAGGCAGACAGAGGGGGACCCAGGAGAGAAAATAAGCAGAAGAAAGTCTATGTAGGCCAAATCACTCAAGGGTATATACTCCAGCTCTGGTTTCCTCCTCATAAGCCACAGCACCAACCACTATAGTACGGTAGCTATTCCAGTATCTCTGCTTGATTCATTAGCCAGGGTGCGCACTGTTTGTCTGGTGCTCTCACCCCCCACCACCCCACCCCACCCCAGCCCACCCCCCTTGTGCTAATGTGGTGTGTTTGCTGCCATTAGCTGGTTTTGATGGTGTCTTAATGTGGTCCCCCGTGGGGCGATCGCTGTGCCGCAGCACTGACATGCCTGTTGCGTGCAACAAGCTGCGTCGTGCATGGCGAAGCCCATAACTCCCACAACTTCCACTAAAATACTAATTGTATTAAATATTATGGTGTATGCATATGTGTAGTGCTTCATCCCCATTTACCAATGCGATATTTTTCCATACGCAATTGTAGATTTGAAAAAAAAAAAAAAGAAAAGAACAATGATGGCAGTTGCCTCAGAGAATATAAAATAGTGTGGTTGTCTTAAAACAATGCCAAGCACTGATGTGTGCTTTTGTGTATTCTATTTTGTGTTTACTCCGAGTCTTAAGATGGTGTGTTATGAGATTGTCTTGTCAAGCCTGCAAACGTGTGCTTGTGGCAGTCATGAGGCCAGTGCTCTGCCACGGTCCCTGGCCTCTGGCTCTGGCTGTAATGTCAGGTACTGTAGATTGTAGATTTGAATCTCTGCAGCACTCCAAGCTCTCTGAAGGTGAATACATTACCATTTATCTCCAAGCTTATGAGACGGCTTAATATCTCAGTTCTGCTTTCCTTGAGACCTGGAGGTCATTTGGAAAACATTTTATTTGATATATATATATAAAAAAGAAAAAGCTCACAGAAGTACATGTCAAGATTAAACAGCTAATTAGCAAGTCACACACTATAACTGTGTTGGGTAAGGTGTGAAAGGTACCAATAATGTTTGTGATAATACTTCACTGTTCTAGTTGCCATACATGCTGACGTGCCTGTGAAGCTGCATGTAAGCAGTCTCTGTCTCTCTCTCTTTCACTCTCTCTCTCTCTCTCTCTGTCTGTCTCTCTCTTTTACTCTCTCTCTCTCTCTCTCCGTCTCTCTCTCTGTCATATTGGATCCCATCCCTTTCAAGCCTGTCTTTTTGCCCATCATTTATGCGTACAGCTTGAGAGAGAGAGAGCAAACTGTAATCCTCGCTCGCATACCCTCTTCATGCTGTCTAGTTCTTATTAGAGACTGTAAGTGTGACGCGCTTTTTAAAAGTTGAAATAAATCAGACCTAACCGTCTGTTTGATGGGATGATTCCATGCAACTGATCACCACCACTACAGTCCTCCCACACACTCTCCCCGGCTTTATTGTTGGTGATTATGGTGTTAATGTGACCATTGTTTATTGGTCAGCTACACTCCACTCTCCGGAGGCCCATGCTCTGAGATACGCTGGGACGAGACGAGTACATGGGGAAGAAAGCCTCTCGTCATTAGAGATTTGATGCTCTCACAAGCATTCCTGCATTCCTTATTCATTACGGTCACTCTTTGTTGCCAATGTTTTATCATGTTTTGTTTTGTTTGTTTTTCAATAAAAACTGTCCTCTCTGTACACTCTGTGAGGTTTCTGTCCTTTAATGGAAACAGTCTTGTCGTGTGCAGTAAAATGCATTGATAAGGACCAGATTATCTACATTTATAGCAGGTGGTCAAAGTGATTTGGAAGCTTTCAGCTTGAAGCCCCTGGAGAATACAGAGTGGCACCTTGAGAGTACAATGCAAGACTGTTAAAGACTGAGCCCTTTTCAAAACAAACACACACACAACAAAAGCTTTGTCTCAGTAGACATAATGTCTCTTTATTTATTTAGAAGAAAAGAAGTAGGACTGGCAGTTATTTATGATAATGGGAGGTGTCCATCTTTACATTACCTAATCTATTGATTAGTCATCATGACGAATTATTTAATTGGATGACCTTGTTATTTATGGTGAGGAAGGATGCCACAATAATATTTATTGTATTCTATATACTATAAAAAACCTACAAATACAAAAATTCATTTATACACAAGATCTTAAATATTTGCATGTGATATCACAAGCAGTTCATTCCAAATATCCATGTTTGTCACACTCACAAAGCAGATTACCTGCCACTGCTCCTACCATATGTAAATGAGTATCAGCACGTTTACCAAGGTAAAATAAAACTGTAATTCATTTAATTAGAAGACAAACAGAAAGCTGATATTCTGGTGGAGACAGGGATAGAATGGGCATTTGCACTGAATGTTCCCATTGTCTCCAGTGTCAGTGTCATATTAGAAGGTTGTGTGGTGGCAGTTGAGCATAATGAAGGAAGCCAATCCTAATGTTAGACTAGTTTTATGACCTTTGGTTAGATGTTAGCCCTGTCTCTATTACAGATCAGTAAATATCAGTTTATTGCACCTGGTTACATCTGGTAATGGAATGCCTGTGACGTGAAGTGAACAGGTATGAAGCACGTGGTTACTAAGCAACAGAGGGAAAAGATATGGTTGCTAAGAGACAAGCACGGTACTGTCCATTGGCGGGTGCGTTCTCTACATGTTTAGGGCACTTGAGTTTGTACGCTTGAGAAGAAAGCATACAGTCATACATTAGCTACATGCAATATCCTGTAGGAGTCGGGAGCGCTGTGTCAATTGCCTATTCTGCCAACTTGCCTACTAAATTGCAAATAAGCAAGTTCATGTGGAAACAACAGTCTGCTTTGTTATGTTTAGGCTACACATTTGCCCATGTGGAGAATAAAAGCATATTGATCTTCATTAGCTTGACAATGTGTTTGAATTATTTTGACACTGCACTGCGTAGGCTAAACAACGCAAACAATCAGTAAAAACAAGCAAAGGTATAGCACAGGCTAATTAATAAGACCTCACATATCAGAGGGTTATTCCAAGTGATTTAAATAAAACAGCATATCTTAACATTTTATTTCAGAAGCAGCAGTTAAATGATTGTGTTTGTAGTTATGTTCATGTTTCTCAACATGCTGTGCAATTGTGTGTGGCTATTTCCTGCATGCATTTTCACTCCAAAGGTGTGAAAATGTTTGGTAAATACAGAACCTAAACGCACGATTGACCTCTTGGTCAAGGTTGCAGCAAATGTGACGAAGAAGATGCGCGAGCGGCATTGCACGAATGCATTGATTTTCGCTCGGCTTATCCAACGGGCGCTTTGACCGTGTGATGGCTGAGGGGTTTCTCGCGTTGGAGAGGAGGATGTTCCTTCAGGACACTCCGCTGCAGCCACCTGGGTATCACGTAGTCTACTCGAGAGGAACTAGATAACCGAAAACTCGTGAAACTCAGCTTTTCTGTCACGTCAAGGGCTCAGGTGTATTCGCGATGGTCAGCTTCCCGCATATCTCATCGAATCGAACGTTCTACCTGCGCGTAAGGTAAGAGCATGGAGAATGCGCCTGCACTGATGTCCAAAGCGTCTTGTTTTCATGTTATTAATCATTTACTATGCTTATGGTGGTGTTGGATCAACACAGTGACATGCATTTGTTAAGTATTACGCCTTTGTCTCTGATACCTTATGAGGTGAGACATTTTATATGTTCCACCCTAAATACCAGCACCTTTGAAGATTGTATAGATAGTTAGTTGTTCATATTTGTGTACAGTTGGTCACGCAGTGAGACCCGGTTCCCATGTATCCTTAGATGTGTGGGAAAGCGTGGCTGATTTTACTCCTTTACATAGACATGCTACCCAGAGCTGAGTGGCATAAACTAAATCAGATTGTAAAGCGTAGCAGCCTACTATACGGGGGAAAGTATAGATCTGGCACAGGCTAAGAATATCCTTGCTCTACTTCAGTTTATTCACCCTATTTAAAATGTTTGCCTATCTCAAAGATCTTTAGCTAAGTAAGTATAAAGTGACACGTTACACGTCATCTTATCACATAGATCAAAGTGGTCATAATGCAATTTTTTTTGGCTTTGTGCTAATGTCCAGTGAGAATTCTGTTATTCTTGCCAAATAGGTGAATTGTTTCACAGTTGTCCATGGAATGGGACTGATATGAGATTTAGTAAGTATATGAGAAGTACGCATAGCTACCTATACAGTTATACAGTTATAGTAGCCTAACTCAAATCAGACTGATCACTCAAGTGGCTTTGTAGTTATATGAGTAATATGATTGATAAGACCCTTTCATTTGTCTTTAGCCTGAAGGAAATGCTTGTGTTGAATAGTAATTATTGTGCACTGGCAGTAGCCTGCATCTGACCTCTCTCCTCCTCTACTCTGCCAGTGTCCCCAGGGCTGCTGTCCTGTAAATGGGACTACGCCGTCCAGAGCTCAACTTTTTCTGCCCCCGGCAAGACTATGCGGTACCTAGGTGCCCTGCTAAATGCACTGGCCAGCAGTTTGCGAGAACAGGGAGGGTGGGACAGGCAACCGAGGGAGAGGTGGAAGTGGAGAGATGCACCCTCCGTTCCGGATCGCCGTGTTGGGCGCACAGGGGGTGGGCAAGACGGCCATCGTGCAGCGCTTCCTCCGCGATGACTACAGTGAGACGCCGGTGCCAGGGCACAGCCGCAAGGTGCACCTGTCAGCGGCGGTGCTCAACGGGCATGTCCACGACCTGCAGATCACAGACTACCCGGCCATCACCAGCTTTCCTGGAAGCACTCTGCAGGTACGGCCCCACACCTAATGGTGCCGTTTTACACACACACACACACACACACACACTCAGACGCACACTTTCTCTTTCTCTCTCTCACACACACACACACACACTCTCTCTCTCTCACACACATACTCTCCCTCCCTCTCTCTCTCTCTCTCTCACACACACACACGCAGTGTCTCTTTCTCACACACACACACACAATCAGATGCACACTTTCTCTTTCTCACACATACACTCTCTCTCTCTCTCTCTCTCTCTCTCTCACACACACACACACACACTTACTCTCTCTCTCTCATACACACATACTCTGCCTCTTTTCTCTCTCACACACACACATCAGGTGAATTCACATGAACTCTAGCACCCGAGGAGAGTCTGTCACACACTTGTGCTGTAATTTATCAGCCCCAGATACAATCTCAGTGACCATGCTGACCCGAGTGCAGGCTTACAGGTCTGTCCAGATATCACCCAAATGATGCCATGGTGAGGTCTCATTTTCTGCATCTGCTGAATTTCCCCATGTCTGTTCTGGGTAGATATGAGATTTAATTGGGTTGAATTGCCCTTTAAAAGAAATGAATGGCTCCCCACTGAGGCTTCTTTTTTCTGTATTTCGTCTATTTTATATGAGCCCAGATTTCAGCTGGCCTATTAGCCCAGCTTGGCTTAGGGAGGTGTTCTGCTCTGGAGAGCATATGAGCGTTGTAGTGCCCTCTATCTGTCTGCACCCAGTAAACTTACAAATAGATCTGTTGATGAGAGTGGTAAAAATAGGCTGCTTGCTCAACGCCATGGTCACTGGGGAGAAAGTAAGGAGTAAGGACCGTCTCTTAAATCAGAGCAGATGGGCAGTTACACTTGGCTTTGATGTTTGGGTTGTGTTGTGTACTACTGTTGATTCATATTCCATAATAATCTGCTGTGAATGGTGCAAAGATGATTTATATATATATATATATATATATATATTGTTCAACTATGTACAGAGTTAGGAATTGTTGTATCTTGATTCCTGTAGACTGTCAAAAGTTGATTGATGTTCTATTGGAATCAAAAATAAGAATTTCCTGGTCATGTACAGCTTTTACAAACACTTTTGTTTTGATGTGTGAATAACTACTTGCTTATTTCTAGTGTTAAATGTATCTCTGCTGTGGTGTTTTCTGTAGGAGTGGACCGACTCCTGCTGTCGAGGCATTCGCAGTGCTCACGTCTACATCCTGGTTTATGACATCTGCTGCTTTGACAGCTTCGAGTACGTCAAGACTATGCGCCAACAAATCTTAGAGACCAGGTACAAGCCCAGAATACCAAAGACACTCCCCTCACCAAAAACACTCCATCATCATCTCTCTTTCTCTCTCTCTCTCTCTCTCTCTCTTTATGTCTTTCTCTCTCTCTCTTTGTCTCTTTCTCTCTCACACACACCACCTGCCTGTCTACCCAATTGATTTTTTAAAAAGACCTGCTCCTGATATCATTATGTAGGAGATATTTATCATTGGAATTCAAACCAGCAACAGCATATCATCAGAACACTGACTGACTGACGGTCATGTTTTTTTTTAGTTTAAGTTAAGTTCAGTTTGTTAAGTTTATTTCTTACCCGGGCCAAAAATGAAGATTTAGCTGGTTAATTTCCACCTGCTGTCACAGGACAGATGGATAACAATAAGATGCAATTGAAATATGACATCACACACAAACACACACACACACACTCTCACACACACACACACACACACACACACACACACACACACACACACACACACACACAGTGATAAATTCAAAATAGCATACATGTCAAAATGTTATGTGCATGTGTGCGGAATTCTATAATGCAAGAAGCAAGTCATGCTTGTGATATCTCAAGTGAGAAAACACTTCAAAACATTTCAAAGCCTAACATGTTATTATTTTAACAAGTAGCCTATATCACAATGCTGATACTGATGTAATTTCCTGTCCGGGACTAAGAGCTTGTTTGTGACGTGATCTAGTGGACTTTGAGACAGCCTTATTTGCCTGTGACCAACATGACATACAATAGTGGGAATTAGATAGGACCGTTGCATTCATCTGTTAATGATATTTAATATGTTTTATATTTATATATTTACAATTGGCTGTTGTATTTCAGTGTATATCAGGGTCATCAGTGTATGGAACCTTTTTTTTTGCAATGCAATCTAAGATATTTTTTATCTAAGGTATTTTTTATGCATTTCTATTGACATAAATGTTTGGGGACACTTTGTTGTGATCTGTTGAAAAACAAATACTCTAGCCTATAATAACAGAGAAGAGACTTGTGTGAGTATTACACTGTTTCATATTATCAACTCAGTGACATTTTTCAGATGTGACCATGAATGACCACTTTCCTTTGGGTCCTTTTGTAAAATTATGCTGAACCAAAATGAGAGCTGCAAATGGGTTGAACCAGAATATGTCTGAATAGCACAAAGCCCAATTTGGTGCCACAAGAACTTGAGACCATTTGCAACAGTGATGCCTCAGGGGGACAAGAGGCGTCATCAGCTGCCAGCGTAGACAGACCTTTGAGTCTGATTGCAAATTGGCGTGCTTGAGCTCTTCTGGGTGGCTGGTCAGGCCGAGTGGGACGGGCACGGAAGCTTGATTTGGCTAGAGAGAGAGAGAGAGAGTGTGTGTGTGTGTGTGTGTGTGAGAGATGTACTTGTCAGCGGCACCGAGATTGATCGTGAGCGATGGCGTCAGCTGTCAGCCTGTGATTGCGTCAAGGCCCGGCTGCCTCAGTGTAAGAGCAGGCAGCGGTTTTGGTGACAGATGCTCATGTTTTATCGATCTGCTGGCCAATATGGTTCTGTCCACCTAACTCGCCATCGATTCACGAGTGCACAATTCCGTTTCCAGTGTGGAAAAGCCCATCATGGGCAATTAGCTGCATTTTCTGATGAAGCACAGATAACTTGGACTCGTGTGATGGGGACAGTGCCTGCCAACAAATTACTATATTGTGTTTTCCAGAAAACCTCTTGTGCTTGTAGGCACAGAAGCCTGTATTATTTCATGGCTGGGTGGGATATAGCTTCCCAGGTGGCAGTCTGGGTGCTACTGCAAGCGGGGTCAGTGGGATGCGGACCTGAGGCAGGCAGTGATGGATGGGCGGTGAACGCCCCTGCGACTCCTGTCACATGCTCCACTACCCAAGACCCCGACTCTGCACCCAAACTGACAGAGGCTCGCTTCACGCGGAAACGTCTAGAGCCTAAACGACATTCTGATTGCCGTGTCATTGTTTTAAAATGCAGGAGCCAAGCCAGCAGTCAATCACTTAGGCTATTGTTTAACCTAACTCGGTGATGTCACCTTTATGTCACCATTTGTGTAATTAAATAGCAATATCATTATAGCCTAGGCTACATTTAACCAGCTGTTGGACTAAAGCAGTTGTGCAATGAGGGGGGAGAGCACCACTGGGGCCTTGACTAATTACTGACTTGTTAGTCTATCCTCACTCAGACTACCGAAAAGCAGGAGTAGTTCTTTTCCCTGACAAAATGTTAAGGGAGAACTGTTGACCCAAGACAGGCAATGGTAACGCAACGTCTAGGAGTTAATATTCCAGTCACACAATACATGGATAACAATGCAGAATGAGCGTGCTTGTGTTCCCGCTGTATAAGAGAGAGTATAGGAGGTGAATATGTTTGAGTGGGTGCAGAGGGTTGTTTTATTTCAGATAGGCAAATGCATAGGGAATAAAAAGCAAGACGTTTGATGTGGTTTCACATGTTTGTGTGTGTGTGTCTGTGTGTGTTTCTGCACAGGGTGCTTGGCACCGCCGAAGTGCCCATTCTGATCGTGGGGAACAAGCGGGACCTGCAGCGCGGCCGGTGCATTCCCCGCCACAACGTTTCAGATCTGGTGCGCAAGACCTGGAAGTGCGGCTACGTGGAGTGCTCGGCCAAATTCAACTGGCACGTGCTGCTCCTGTTCGGCGAGGCTCTGCGCAGCGTCGGCTGTGCCCGCTGCAAACACATCCACGCCACCATTCGCTTCCAGCGGGCGCTCCGGAGGGAACGCTGTGCTCTCATGTGACCAGCCTTGCCTCCCACATCCCCCCCGTTCCCCCACGCCTGCTCCCTTAGAGATCGATCTTTTGGGAGCAGTGGAGACTAACCACAGCAAAACGGTCTGCCAAGCCAAGAAGAAAACATCTAAAGCTTCTTATCCAAGTCCATCCTGTATGTGTTTTTGTTTTGTTTTGTGTATTTGGTAAGAAAACAAAAATAGACCACTGGTGATGTGGCGCAAGCCTCAAACATAATGACAGTCATCACACCACAACGACGATAATGCAGTGCAATCATCTGAATTAGTCATCTGACTAGGGTTGAGGAGCTGTCTTCTGTTGATTACTTGTCCAAGTAAACAGATCTTCCAGCTCTAATGAGCACAGTACTTTCTCCCTCTGCTGACTGGTCAAACTCTGTGAACCATTTCTATGGCATTTCTTTTGCATGTGTCCGCTTTTGCAGAGGATGTCTGTCTGATAAATGCTGTAATTCGATCTCTGTGAAACATGTTACAAGGGGTTTATTACCAAAGGTTATTCAATGTATGCAGAAGTATCGGAGAAACTTGCTTCCTACAGCAACAACACCAACGTCAGAGGACACACTGCAACCTATTATTGACCAGAATAATTTATTTCATCCTGATTTCAACATGAAGAAATGCTTCCTTTTGTTAGTCATATGCACAATATCCATAGCTTTAAGGGATTGTGATATCAACCAACTCACCACCAGGTGAAATCTGGATCCCATTGTAGTTTATAATCAAAATATGCATTAGCACCAAATCTGCCCATGGGTATGTTATTTTTGAATATTGTAACCATATTTCCAATTCAATTTGAGAGAAGGAGTAAATGCTTCCCAGCCCCTTTTCAGGTCTTTGGTATTGCTTTCAGCTGGGGCTGTATGGTTGCTAAAAATGCACTACTTGTTTAATGAGAAATGCTAGTGGAACACCCCCCATTCAACTCCAAATAGCCTACTGAGATTGTTTCCAGTTGCCCGTTTCTAATCTTCTCTGTTCATTATGAAATGTTTTACTGGGGAGTCAGGCATTAAAAGACCCTTGAGATGACAAGGCACTCACTCTTAAGTGGAAATAGTGGTGTGTGTTTTCAGTGAGAGGTGTGTGGTGTTAAACCAGATGCGTTCATTGCAGTGTTGTGCATGCGTGTGTTGACAGCATGCTAATGAAACAAAGCAGAGACTTGTGAGATCAACTTAAATATATTGATTTGACTTGCCCTGGAAGTACATGTTGTTCACTCAGTGTCAAGGAAAATGAGTGTGTGGCAACACCTCAGCCTCAAAATGTAAAGTGTGATAGCAGGGAATATCTTTCATTTTGTACTGTCTGTCTTAACGGAGGCACCCACCTCACACATTATACTTTGCAATAAGGGCATATGGTTTTTAGTGTAGAACATAGAATAAGATTGTGTGGTTAAGACACAATGTTATAATCTTTGTCCAATTCTTGGGGTAAAGCTGACATGGTTTTTATAATGACCTTGAGTAATGTTGAAATTTTGAAGTGTGACCTTCTCATTTGAATAGACTCATCCAAAAACTGAAGAATCCACAGAATGGTAACAACACCATCTAATCCATAAATAAAGTGCATTCTTGAAATGTGAAATGATTCACAGTTGATTTTTGAAATGTGGGTACAAATGATTTGAAGTCAAGGTGTGTATAATGTACTGACAAAAACCTTCAGTCATGTCTTAATTTAATTTTGCATGCATATTAGAGCTAGATCATGCCCCTAATTTCAAGGTTAAGATGTGTGGACTTTAAATCTACTGAGTTGTGGCCGGCTTGAAGATATATTGATGATCAGCATGCGGGAGCTGGAGGGGTGTGTGTATGTATATGTGCGGGTGGATGTTAACAGAGAAGGGGTGTGT
The DNA here is from genome assembly GCF_046254945.1 of Alosa pseudoharengus. Taxonomy (NCBI): domain Eukaryota; kingdom Metazoa; phylum Chordata; class Actinopteri; order Clupeiformes; family Clupeidae; genus Alosa; species Alosa pseudoharengus. Next base: position 38,703,615 of record NW_027468870.1, read on the forward strand.
ATGTACTATATGTGCGGGTGTTAACAGAGGAGGGGTGTGTGTATGTATATGTGAGGGTGTTAACAGAGGAGGGGATGGACAGGGGGTGGGAATGAGGAGTGATCAGAGCAAGCACAGCTGGCGTGATGAGGCAAGCTGCTGCTCTAATGCTATTTATAGCGTCCCTGACTTATGCCAGAAGTTATTTATAAATCTGCAAGCAGCAAGTGCCAAACACTTGCGCACAAGGTGACTTGGAAGTAGTTGGGAGAACAGAGAAGACAGTGTCTGAGTGATGGAGTCATGAAGAGGTTTCAGTCCAGGGGGAACCAAACCGAGCACAAGCCGGACTACACACGATATCTGTAATCATTATTTTAATGATGACTTTGATCATCAAAGAGAAATGCCTGTGCTGTCAAAGACAGATGGCATACATTTTCTGAGTAATCACCACCCACCAGAGACATATTGGCCTTTGTTCAAACAGAACTGGCCCTGTGATTATGTTGACAAGTGATTGTGTTTGAGGAGTAGAGGAGGAAAAAAAGAAAGATTTACAGTTCTTATTTCCCAAACCAGTATACGCTCAGATAAAAAGGGCAGGGCATGGTGAGATATTCTGCCTCTCTAAAGCAGATTCCTTCCTGGTGGAGGCTGTGCTCTGAGAGCCACATGGCGCCTGGCTGTGACCGCTAATAAGGTCTCTCATCCTCCCTTCCCTTCCTCTCTTCTTCCCTTGTGCTTTGATGCTGCTTCACCAGGTGAAAGGGAGGCTTGATGAAAGCAGACTCTACCCAGCATAGCAATGTTGTCACCATGCAGTAGTGTGCCAGACAGTCTGTATTTATGTTTTCATAATCTTCTGAGGGTTGTTTTTTTTGTGAAAAAAGGAGGGGGAAAGCAATTACATTGTGTGGGGGGAAAAAAATCAACAATTAAAAAAATATCAAGCAATGATACTGAGAGGTGGCATTTCTTGCATGACACTGCATATGAAAATTAAACCTGTGCAAATTGGCAGATAATCCATTTACCTTGCTTACATTGTTTATGTGTTACAGCTTGTTCTGCATGTATCTACTTTACTTGTGTCTTTCTCAATTACAAAAACATCAGCATCAGCAGTTGACAGGATCACACCTGAGTGATTTTTTTTTATCTCAGTACAAAATGAAGAGTGTTGGATACAAATGTAAAAAGATGCAAACATTCAGACCCAGGATTCCAGCTCCTCTGTTGGACACTGCGTGCCCTCATATGGAGAGGCCTTACTGATGCTCCTGGAGTTGAGGTCTATCAATTTGTTTCTGAGTGGTCTGCCACTGGCCCTGTGGTTGTTCTCGGGTGATAGCCCATTGTCTGTACAATCATTGGCCAGTCCTGCCTCCTCTTTTTCTCTGCTCCGCCGGAAGGATATGGGTTTAGGGATCTTTGACGGCTTGCGATCGGGCCGATTGTCTTGTCTGGGACGTATGTGGGGCTTCAGTTTGAGCTTGTAAATGGACGGCACCCTCTCTGGTTTCTTCAGTGACCTCCTCTGTTGCCTGAAGGACGACGACCGGGGTCGCCTCTGTCTGTCCGAGTCCCTGGCGACCTCGCCGGCGTCCATAGCCTGAGTCAGGGCGGGCACGCTCACAACCTCTGGCCTCTCCTTCGATTCCAGACTGGAGCCCATGGAGGACCAGGAGCCGGCGACGCAGGACTGGCTGGACTTGGGAGGGGACGAGTCTACCTCCGTGGTGGCGGCGACAGCGGTGACGGCCACTGGCTGGCTCCCGTTGGAACTGAAGGGCAGCATGTTCACCCAGCGTTCCACCGACACCTTCTCCAGGGGCTGCCTCCCGTGCCGGAGCTCGTCGATCACACCGTCAAAGCCGTGGTCCTTCGAGCCGGCACCAGGCATCGTGGAAGAGGACACGAGAGACGGTTCTTCTTGCTGCAGGCGAGACGATGAGTCACCCGGGAACGCTGAGCCTGTGGAGGGGTGCTGGGAAAACTCTTCAGCGGCCTGTCGACCCAACGAGGAGTGCTGACTGGCGTTCTCCCCTGCCGCGCCGCTGCTGCTGCAGTCATCAGAATCCACACTGAATCCGAGCTGCTGCAGATTAGAGAGGATCTCATGCTCCAGGCTCTGATAGAGGCTGGCCTCCTGGTCAGCAGTGATAGGTGGTGGGGTAAAGAGACAGCTTCTCTCCATCCCTCCACGGCCACCTGGACGGGGCTCACCAGTGCTCATGTTTTGGTCATTAAGTAAAGCCTCCCCCGTAGTTGCAGGTGTTAAGACAGTCTCTTTTGCCATACTTTGTCTATGCTGTCCGTTTCTGTGTGCAACAGTGTTTGGTGTGCCTCTCATCTGCTCATCAGATACAGGTTTCTTTTGAAGAGAATTGTCTCCTAAACTAGCAGGCAGGCTCTTTCTGATTTGTGTGAAGGGTCTTGGAGGCAATCCATCTGTAGCGACACTCTGTCCTTTAGTTGAACTGTAACTGCTGGAGGACCTCTGTGAGTTATGACAGTTTTCAGTGACAGTGTGTTTGATGATGGAGGGAATACTGTGTGGGGCTGGATGTTGAGCAGGTGTGTGAGCTCTCACAGGCCCTGGTGCTCTCTGTCTGTCTGACGGGTTTTGGCCATCCCCAGGTTTTACGTCACTGCTGGCTGCGCTCTGACGAAGCTTCATGACAAACTGAGATTTGGTGAGGGATTGGTTTAGCCTGGCGTCGGCGATATGCTGGACACCCGGGTTCTTCGGGGTGCCGAAAGCGTGGGGGGTCAGTGGCCGTGGCGACTCACGGTGGACCGCAGGGCTCAACGCCGTGCGAGGCAAGCTGCTGGTGTGTCTGGGCGTCGGAGACGCACGTACAGCTTCTCGGCCCGTCCTTGTGCTCGCGTTGAGACCTGAGTCATCTCTGCTTTCAGACGACAGGCGTCTGCGGGCAGGTGTGGACGCTCTTCCACGTGATCTAGGAAAACACAGAGATAAAGTCTTAAAGCCCTGATGGACACTTACGTAACTGGACCAAGGTTACTGCCGTTGCTCAGATACAAGGGATCACCAAACTACTTGTATTTTAACAGCGAAGGCCTGTGAGACAGCAGCAGCCATAAAAACACTGATTTATGAAAGTTCCATCATTCGCCAAACCCAATATAGTGTATATAAGCTCTCACTAATTTACGATCACAGGGCTTTAGCTCTCCCAAGGACAAAGGTCCAATTCCCTGAGAGCACAAGAACATATAAAAAAAATATATGGCTCAATTCCACTGAATTAAGCTCTGGATGGTCTTTAGCAAATATGAGTGAAATGAGAGATGTATAGTTTTATGTGCATTCAATCTTCCTCTTAAAATATCTCTACTACTGCCCATTTTCAATTGTTGAGGCCATACTGTTCAGATACTAAACATGTGTCCCTAATACAGTATTTTCAATAATGTCATTTTGTGAAAATGTACAAATCTCTAGAAGATGGATTATCTGCATTTATCAAGACAACATCAGTCACATGCATTTCACATAATGCAAATGTATGTCTATACAGGAATATGTTCTACAACGGGAACCTTTGCTGGTCCTTATATATTCTTATAGATTCTTTTTCTAGGAATCTTTCCTTCCCAAAAACAGTGCAGTGAAATAAAATCCCACACACAAGGGCAAAAGTATGCAATTACATCTGATTTGCATTAGGTTATCTTGCCCCACTTCAAATGTTCATGGGCAATCATCACTCTTGTAATTATGACTATAATGACTAATCTCAAGTGATTGTCTGTGATCACATATTATAATGAAATGTCATAAGGTTGACTAACTTCCCCGGTATGACACACATTATACAATGAATAATAAATGTGATTGGTAAATAATACATGAAAGTATAGTTACGGCAAACATCATCTGCATTCTGATTGACAAAGAATAGTCGGCACTGTCATAACACAAAAACAGGAAGCACACTTCTTAATTCAGACATTTCTGTGAGGAGCAGATTCAGCAAAGTTTCAGAGCTCAGCATGTTTTGATGTGCCCCAGGCCTCTCCTGTTTGTCATTCCATTTGTGAGTAGCTGCACTTTAGCACAATGTAACTTTGACATGGATATGCCATCAAACATTTTTCATATGGGCAGCCGTGGCCTACTGGTTAGCACTCTGGACTTGTAACCGGAGGGTTGCCGGTTCGAGCCCCGACCAGTCGGCTGAAGTGCCCTTGAGCAAGGCACCTAACCCCTCACTGCTCACCGAGCGCCGCTGTTGATGCAGACAGCTCACTGCGCCGGGATTAGTGTGTGCTTCACCTCACTGTGTGTACACTGTGTGCTGTGTGTGTTTCACTAATTCACGGATTGGGTTAAATGCAGAGATCAAATTTCCCTCACGGGATCAAAAGAGTATATACTATATACTTATACTATATGTGAATGAGCAAAAGATTTATTGAGTCTGCACAGAAATAAAAGTGCAATGTTTTTCCCTGGGCTTTTGTCGAATTGTAATCTAATTATACCACTAATTATCTGTGCAAAACAGATTCTTAAGGTCAGACTGCATTATTAATATAATAGGTTCAATGACCTCAAACTGGGCTTAACGGTTCTTTGGTATTCAGTGGCATTTAGTGATTGATTATTTCCGCTGTTACAAGGACACAAAAAGATATGTATGTATGTATGTATGTATGTATGTATGTATGTATGTGTATATACTGTAACCATGACCTCCATGCCTTCTTTGTGATTAAGATGTACTACCCAAACACAGCTTATCACACTTGAGACATTGGCTGACGCGTGGGCTCGCCAGGTCATTTTTTCATGTATAGGTAAAGCCAATGAGCCTGGCGACAGCTCGTCCATCACCTTTCCGCTTACCTGCCGATGGAGGTGCCTCTCGGCTGCCGCGGCCCAGGGTCAGGGGAGCGGGAGGGGCTCGGAGCAGGAGCAGAACCGGGAGCGGGCCTCAGGCCTCGGGTGGAGCTGCCAGGGGAGCTCCAGACCACGGGCTGCAGTGGGGACTGGGCCCGGCTGAGCAGCAGCGTGGCTGGTGTTCCGACCGCACCGTCCGACCGCGGGCCCAACCGGGTTTTGATCTCGTGCTGCACTGGGGTGGCTGGGCGCTGTGCCAGCTTGTGGCCTGGCATGGAGGCAGAAGAGGAAGCTCAGGTTAACTGCTGGGCCAGGCACCACGCTTATCTGACTAGCCCCCTCTGCTGTGATGGATTGCAGGTGAAAAACTCACCAGACATGTAATTGTTGTGCTGCTTAGCTCATTGGATAGTAAACCAGCATATCATTACATTACATTACATTACATTTGGCTGACGCATTTTTAACCAAAGCGACTAACAACATGGTAAACAGTTTAAGTTTTAGAGCAATTCTCAACAATATCAGAGAGTTATTGACAGGTTACATAGTAAATATATGTAATATATTATATGCGGTAATTTATATTGAATAGTTACTTTTGTGCCAATTAAATACAATATATTCTGTACAATAACATTCTATGCCTCTTGATGAAATTCTATTTTCTGCATCAATAGCATCATATCCTGTGTGTTTTGGAAACCAGGCAAAACCCTCCTCCTTGATGATTTATTCAGTTAGCTTGCATCCTGGTATATGTCATGCTTGTAATGCTTGACCGAGACTTAAACAGCCAATGAGGTTCGGGTATAACAATGACATCGATGGAGTTGTTTGGGCTGTGACGTCCCTCTGTGTGAATCAGCCAAAGAGGAGGAAGGATGTCACTGTGGCTCTTGAGATTCTTTATTTATTTATTTATTTTTAAATGGCACATTTTTGCTGACGTACATGGTTTAGGCAAAGTGTAATCATTCCTCTACTCTCTGCCTGTGCTTCTCAGAAGAAATACTCTAAGATAATACCATTAAGACTTACACAGCATCACAAGCACTAATGAAAAATAGGCCAATGTATAATTAATCATCACTGCTTATGTTTACAGTATACAAAGTGTATTGAGCATCTGCATCTTTGACGAGATAGACTCACTGAGAGATGTGCAGCGGCAAGGGTCGTGTTTGTCCAGATAGTGCTCCAGGGTGTCCCATCCCCCACCCACTCGCACCATCACATGATTCCGCAAGATCTTCAAACACACAAACACAAGCACAGACACACATGCACACACACATGGACACATGCACACACACACACACACACACACACACACACACACACACACACACACACACACACACACACACACACACACACACACACACACACACACAAACACAAGAACAGACATGAACATACACACACAGGTACACAAACACAAACACACACACACACACACACACACACACACACACACATACAGACAAGCACAAATACAGACACATATTTTAAATCAGGTTGGTACAGCATTCAAAATCACTAGTGTACAATTTATTAAAGTAGGGGTCACTCAATTTGTTTATGACTGCTTTCTTGAGCAATCAAGTAAAGATTGGTCTCACATGTCACTTACCCGTACAAATATAAGGGTGTTCGAGTCTCCCACTTTGTATTTGCCCTCTGAAACCTTGATCATGGGAAACTGGGTAGGACATGTACATCGGCTTATTAGGCCTCGGACCTGTATGTTTAAAAGTTTTTAAAAAAGACAGAAAACACATTTTACAATATATCATTGAACAAATGAGGGACGAAACCCTGAAATTCACGACTTTGGGTTGTCCAAACCATTCTTTCTTCCTGAGTAGTCACATAAGAGTGAATAGAATAATGTTGTAAATCAAAATGGTCAAGACATTGATGAGGCATTTTAAGGCAGAGCTCTCTAATGTAAGAGGTATAACCTACATTTAAATACACTCTTTAAAAGTGTTCTTATGCTTGCCCCAGCCGAAGAACCTGTTATGATTCAACATATAAACCTCATGATGTTCATTTAGAGCAGCATTACAGCACTTTTTTAGTTGTGTTATTATTTTCTGTCAACAAAGGCATGTTTGTAAAGGTTTGTAAGAGTTATAGGTTCATAAAAGTAAAATGAATGATAATAATTATAATCAATTTCAAGTCACCATCTCATCAAGATTCTGGATGTTAGCTAAACGCCTCTGGGGTTTGGGCAGAGGAGTCTGCTCCATGGGCAAGTCCATTTCCTCCCTAATCTCTTCCTCAATCTCCTGCTCCAGTTGGATAAGGACTGGGGCTGCCATCCCAAAGCGAGATGCCCGCCGTGCCACTTCAAGCAGGCAAAGAACGAAGTTCTTTTCATTCTTGCGCAGCACAAGGTCATCTGTCTCGAACATCAAGACCTCTGTTCAAAAGGGTTAACAAGTTAGGCAGAAAAATACTGTCCAGGGCAGCTCATGTTTCACACACCTTAAACATTAACATTAGAATGACATGTTACATTATCCCACCCCAGGCCAGAGTAATAGCCTAATGTTTGAGTTGATCAGACACTTTTAAGATAAAAATGTGTTGAATTGCGCCATCTGGCGTCAATTCCGTAAAAGTCACCTCATATAATTCGCAGAGAATGGGTTGACATATGACAGCGCAACGCATCGTTACAATGGCCTAAGACAAAGTCACATTCTTTCATTTTGTATATCTTACCTTGAATATCCATCTGTTTGCGACACCAATTTATGAAATTGGATATGTTGTCTCGAGCGAGAAAAGTTGATGGTTGTGCGGAGCTAATGCATGTAACTCCAGATGATGGCAACTGAATTCCCGCAATCCGTCCATACATCCCAAGAAAGTCTTCTGCTACCTTTGTCACATTATTTGCGTGATTGCAGAGGATAGCCCCTGTCTCCAGAACTTCCAGGATGTTGTTCACGTCAATGTCGATGTTATACAAGTCTTTCAACCATTCTGCCAAATCTTCTTTCATTGCATATAGATACTCTTCACTTGATTTAAAAGCCTTGATGCTCTGATTGGAGGCATGCTGAATCCCAGACATATTAATACGTGTCAAAAGTTTCCGAAAACTGTCTAAGTAGGCTAATGTTAGCCTTGTTCCAAATTCTAGCCTACTCCGCCTTGAATAAGTTAGTCTTTGTTTCCGATGAGCTCACCAGTCACCTCAAAGGCAACATTAAATGGGCAAGTCCCTAACATTTGGCCAAAAACTGACAGCGTAATAGTAAAAACACCTACCGACAACTCCCAACTTCGTTAACGTCCGTTTACAGTTTTGTGAATCTGTTACTGTCAATGGGTTAATAAACCGGCAGAATTAACTTATAGACGTCATTTGAATCGGTTGTAGCCTACCCAGTCTTGACAGATCCGTTAGCACGTTTTCAATGGGCCTTCCGAACCACTTGGTGGAACAACTGTGTACAGTAGGCTCCAACTGCTTCCTACAAGTGTAAATCATAAAAAAAACAATAAAAAAAAAAAACTATTTAATCGTATCAAAATGAATTACATATCCATATCCGATTTCGTAGCTATCGACATAACCATCATGAAAACCCCCAAGTTTTGGAGTTTGCGAGACAAGCCTAACGTTACGTTTATGTTGTATGAAATGTTCCTGCTCTTCTCCTTGGTTACAAGATAGCTGCCTCATTCCAAACAATCACGTTAACTATTTCATCACCGAGATTAAGGAAGGTAGGCAAATAAATCAAAGCAATCCATAGAGATCAAGCGATGTGCCCACGTAGGCTACATTCCACCATTGTAATACAATGATAATGATGCCATCTTATTGATTTATAATCTAATCCATTTATTATAAGCTATTGCTTGATCTTTTGGACAATAGCTTTTAACTTTAAAAAAGCTCTCTGTTTATCAAGTGTGGGCTATCTAAATAATGAATCTGTCTTGTCTAGAGGCATCATATTTGAATAGCAAATTTGAGAGATTCATATGCAAATTAGTGATAGGCCTAGCTTGCCTTCATTTTATTATATCAAGGTGTAAATTAAACTTCATACTAAATGAAATAGGCCCCTATAGCCTAATCAGGGATGGGCAGTATTTATGATAGACATTTCAGTATTTAAAATACCTAGCCTATTTCAAATACAAAACAGAATTTTGTCATTTGTATTTTAATGGCTTCATATTTTGTTTCAAAAATGTTTATAGGTGTGTATTTTTGTTTAAAAATACTGCCAAATATTTTTGGTAAAGCAAATACTTGTGATGTGATGACATCATCAAAATGCAAAACAATGAATGTAGCCTCTGACTGGTGCTGATTTACCACAGAGTTACCACTTAGTCATTTGCCCAGACTTGTTGTGATGAGAATATTGAAATTCCGGAAGATGGTCCAGTGCAAGATGAGTAACATGTAGGTTGCTCAAACACACAATACACTCCCTCTCTCACACCAACCCACTCACTCAACCACATGATTAGGCCTACTTGCTCACCTACACTTACAGTTTACCTGTTTTTAGTAGAACTTTGGAACAACTTTGACTGATATGTGTCCCCCAAAGCTGCTGATACACAAGGCACTGTTCTGAACCATGTTGTTGATACACAAGGCACTGTTCTGAACCATGTTGCTGTGCACTGTTCCTGAGTGTTGTTGTTCTGGCACTTCCCTTTGATATTGGCCAACTTGTTTAACATGATCATCCAATCGGAACAGTTTCTATCCATAAGCCATCAGGATGTTGAACTGTCATACTCTTTCTCATATCTCATCACCCCCCTCCCCCATACACATACACACACACACACCATTACTCCCATATTCACTTGTGGCTTCATTCTCCGTATTATGTCAGTGTAGCATGAGTTTAAAGCAGTTATTTTAAGGTAATAGAAATGTATTGGGTTGCTTTAAGCCCATATTCTGTGGCTCTCAATAGGTTCGGTGGTTAGTTAGTAGTACCACTTGACAAGTTCAGTTGCACCTTTTTGAGCACATCTCTGATGCGATGCGAGATGGAACAGGCAGGCCAGCATAGTTGATCTCTGGACTGTTTGCAGATTTATGGCATGTCTCGTAGGCAGAGAAAAGCTGTTGCTCTCAAACACTGTCCACTTTTTAAAAAAACAAATACAGTATTTTATTTTGATACATGGCGTGGCTACTGTATTTTGTAGTTTATTTTAATAAACTTAAGATTAGGGTATTTGAAATTTACTTTTAAAAATACATTTTGATGTATTTTTGCACATCCCTGCTAATCATCAATATACAATAAGTTTGTTAAAAGTTTTCAAGTTTGAAGGATTTCACAAATACTCACACATTATGTACATAATGTATTTTTAATTGAAATGTACAATTAAGACATGTATAAAATGGTAGTCAGTTTAAACAATATTTTAGGGAGAAAAATATTAAACATAGTGCTTCATGTCCACCGACATGTTAAACAAAACAGAGCTTTGAGCTACCATTTAATGCATGGCATTTTGAAATGCATGTCCTCCATGTTTATCTTAATTGTAGAGTCAACTTAATTGTAGAGTTACTCATATTTCATCATATTAACATAATTTTGTATCTTCCTTCCTTCTAGCATTATAGAGGCTTTTCCTTCATTTTTGTCATTTCCGATTCTTCTTTCTAGGTCTGTATTTTCTCTGGGAATTGTCTCCGTGTGCCCTCTCTCTCTTCCAGTCAGGCATAGGGGGCTCAATCTCTCCAGGTCTGCCACCTCTGTCTGGCACACTGCCCATTAAGACCTTCAAATAGATACATCATAAATGAGGTAAATGGATATGTGCCAAATATTCATGAATTCATAAACATCCATAAATGAATATGATGAGTATGGCTGGTGTGACGATACCTTATGGACTGCTGTCGAGGGTCCTGCTCTGACTGGCAATATTCGCGACTGATCCTCTCGAGCTGCCAGCAGTCGGGAGAGGGAGACGTGGGACTCGCCAGACAGCAAGAGGGGAGGCAGGGACGCCACTGCTTTTGCACGTTCCTGAGGTATTCAGTTAAAACCGTGTTAAACCAAAACATCACATGCAGACTGTTTCAAGAGCTGAGATGCTGTGCAACATCAGCTCACTGCTAAAATCTTGATAGCATGTTATACCTCTAAAGCTATTGGTTATAGATATGTGCAAAGGATTAATGAAAAATAAAGTGCTTTACCTTCCCTCTCTCCCCCCACATAAATGATTGAAGAGTGACTTCAAATCGTTTCATCATCATTTGTCGCCGACATTTGTAGTCTGTAGCAAGGGCTTCATTCAATTTTTCGATTTGTCTCTTAGCAAATGAATGCAAAGGATAAAAAGTAAGTCATTAAAAGTAATTCTACTAAAATGAATAGGACATACTTGCACCTAAACAACATGTTCCAATATATAGTAATGTAACGTACCCACTGATCACAGTTCAGTTCAGTATTCAGCAATGGCTTTGGAATATCACCTTCTGGCAACTTAGCCAAAGATGATTTCACCTGATATGTTTAAGAAAGAATATGGTACAAGTCAGACTGAAGGGGACAGTAATGTAATATAGTTACATAATATTATATAATGTAATATAGTTGGTCAAGCTAAACTCTTTAACAATAACCATAACATATTAAAGATACAGTCCATGATTCTGGCAAAATATTTTGTTCATTTTAAACTTAAGCTTAAGCTAATCAAATACACTTCTCTTTCCTCGTCCAATGTGAACAATGTATTGCTCAGTCTAAACAACTTTGTTTATTTCTCATTTACAGAGCTTGGGCAATGTAGGGACACCTTACAATGTTTGAACACAAACACAATGACCAGATAAAAAAAATTAAAATGTAAATGCATATTTAAATCAGGTTTGTAGGCCAAGTATACTTGCGTATGCAAGGAATTTGGTCTCTGCATTTATCCCATCCGTGAATTAGTGAGCACACAGAGCACACAGTGAGGTGAAGCACACACTAAGCCGGAGCAATGAGCTGCCTTGCTCAGCGGTGCTCGGGGAGCAGTGAGAGGTTAGGTGCCTTGCTACAGCGGTGCTCGGGGAGCAGTGAGGGGTTAGGTGTCTTGCTCAAGGGCACTTCGGCCGCTCCCACTGATCGGGCATCGAACCGGCAACCCTTCGGTTCCAAGCCCGAAGCCCTAACCAGTAGAATCCAACAGAGAGTCGTCTCTGTTGTCTCTAGAACTGTGTTGACTAAATAGTTGAATGGCCTGAACCTTTAAAGCAAATGCAAAAGTGGAGTTTTTCTGTTACCTGATTCTGTATATCAGTAAAATTGGAAGACGTAGCCATACTTAGGGCCTCAAGGAGTAGAGACAACTCTCTGTTGGATTCTTCTGCCTTGCTATCCACTCTATCATCTTGTTTTACAAACTGTTCAATCTTTCCCAAAATCTCTGCTCCATCTTGCGTTTCCTCTCTACGGTCTTTCACAGATTCACAACACAATTCTCTATCCTCTGGGTGGTTTTCTTTGTACTTCATCATGTAAGCAGCTTGTAGTTCTGACACCAGGAATTCTGAAATGAATGGATTGCACTGCATCACCTCATTGTAAACAATTCCATTCAAAGCCTTTAAAAGATGTTCAAAATATTAGCTTCCGAGCTTCCTCACCAGTGATCTGGTTGAGGTTGGCTGGGGTCAGTGTCTCTGAAATTAATGTAGTGTATGGACAGGACATCTCTTTCAGATATGCCCTCAGATCCCCTGCAAGAACAGTTCCAGTGACATTCTTCCCTAGGATAAAAACAAAACAAGAAATGATCAGTTGCACTGCAATACTGAACTGACATAACATGTCAAAATATCATAGCGAGTGAGTATATTGGGGACTGAGTAGTCTGTAAAGTTGCACCTTCAGCATCAGGGCTAGATGATTTCAGTTCAGACACGAGCCACGTGATGAGTGGACATGGAAGCTCGTCGCACGTACATTTGGTAAAGCAAGCTCTCCCATTATACCTGTTTGAAGCATTTCAGATAACACATTTTAAAATATCCTGGCAGGGCATGCTACTTGAAAGCAACACGATACCAAGATCCTTGATCACTAGCCGCTCCGCTTCAACCCTCTCTGACGATACTATGTAGCATTCTATGTAGGCTACCATTCTACATTCAGTAGTAGTAGAATAGGCTACAGTAAGTACAGGGTCAGGCATTCAACAATTCAATTTCAGAAGACTTCAGTTACTGAACGGATCGGAAAATGAAACAAACAGTGAGTGGTTGATAGAAATCTGCCCGCAGAGAAGTTTAGGAATTTAACATTCAGCCTGAAGTAATGCTCAATGCTAAACTCCTAAACTGCTCTGCGTTCAGGATTCATCCCCCAGCTCCGTTTTCCATTTCAAGTGATCTACATAACATAAGCCGAGCAACTCACCCAAGCGCATGTATGGCACACACAGTCCAGGAAGTTCTATCCATATCGTAGTGCCCTACAACATAAACACGAGCAAAACCGTCTCGACAACTAAATATGTTGCACAGGGTCAGAAATGTCTTCTTCCTGATTATATCTCCCACTGTTGTTAATGTGTACACACAGTCGATCTAGATCTGACTAATCGATCACAGAGTATCGCAGCGCAGGTGTACGCATCATTTACACAAATTGGCAAATCTTGCCTAATGTTTTTTCTATTCACATTTCTGAACAGATGAGAGTGAGCCTTTACTCAGACAGTTTTATTTCTCTACAATATATAGAACAATAAGTGTTTAGTCTACAAATAAAAATGTTTATATCCAAAGGAACAAGTTTGTGTAGCTTATATGGATTTCAAGTACAATTAAGACAATGTAAAAAAAATGAAATGAAAATGGCTTGAAATTCAGAGACATAATCTAAAAAAATGAGGACAAATAGTCATGTAGTGATCATGGCGTCAGAGCGGAGCCACTGTTTTTATTTATGTACTTATTCGTGTATTTATTTGGAAGCAAAAGAAAGACTTCTTAGCACATCTAGAAGGTCCACTGATTCTTTTGCACTCACCTCAAGTAAAATAGATCAGTTTTACTTCGGTTATAAATATTTCAACATATCAAAATGTGTGCGTCCAGTGCTTACAACTGCTGTTTGGTTACCCGGGAAATTATGCATGTTTTGCCATCTAGAACTGCATGCAATCAAATGTTAGTTACCACGAAAATCGAGACAACGACATAGGCCTGCAACATTTTAAGGAAGGCTACCAATCAAATTTAAAAAAACTGATGCATCCACGTACCTACTTATTGGATACACTGTAACCGTAATATACAGAGGGACAGTAAGGTCAGCCAATCACAAACTCACATGAAGAGCGCTGATGTTGGCTCTGAGTCGAGGAAATAGCAAGCTAGCTCAGTCACCGTCCATTTTGCACACAAGGACGCCAAAACATTTGCGAGTGGAAGGGGAATAACTTAAAGGTATGTGTTACTTTTATGAAGCGTTTTACTTTGTAATACATACAATTGCACGATGCACGGGTATTGGACTATTGCTTGTTATCACAGTTGAAGCTATGCACTAATGTAACGTAACGTTAAAATGCAGGGAAGGTTCGTTACCAGTGATGTTGCTAGCTAGTTAGCAATAGCTAACAAATAGCCAGTTATGGTAAATTGATTAACGGTCAGAAAGCATCGTTAGTCGTCAGACCACTTGCATGCTTTTTCATTTCTGCACTAGCTGTTCGTTAATACATACTACCAGTTCGTATGATGTATCTCAATTAACGTTAAGATCAAAGATTCTAGTTAAGATCCCCTGGCGGTTTTTGCTAAGTTAGCTATCGCTAGTTAACGTTAGCTGCCTTGTTAGCGGGCCCATGTATGTCCCAGGCGATTTCTCCATCCTAGATTCCACGTTTTCTAACACGACTTTAATCCTTGCTTAAGGTTGTGACCCCGGAGAATACAGTGCAACATTACATTTCGTGAAACATGAGTGGAGTGAACGTGAAGAAGCTCAAAGTAAATGAGCTGAAAGAGGAGCTTCAGCGTCGAGGCCTCGATACTCGTGGCTTGAAGGCGGATCTCGTCGATCGCTTACAAGCTGCACTAGAGGCCGAGGCTGCTGGTGTTGGGGGCGGGCCCCCGGGCGACGAGGGAGATTATGATGTCGAAGGCGAGGCGGGAGCAGCCGAGTCTTATCAAGATGAAGGTAAACACAAGTAGTATTTGCATGCATTATATTGTGTTACGGTGTGTGTTGCATTGCATGCAATGCAATGCATTTTAGTTTTTGTAATGCATTGCATGTAATGGCAGGATTACAAGAGATTATGACATCGACCCGGTCTCGTGTATTGCAACGTGACCGAGCTAACGTTAGTGCTAACCGTTCACCCGCCAGATGGACGATCTGTTGGCATTCCCAACGTGGGTTCCCACGGAGCTTGTGGTATTGGCAGTGGTGTTGTGCGCAGTTGAAATGTAGCCGAATTTCGCTTACTATCACTATTTCACCGGTTTGCAGAGTTTGAAGGGGAGGAGCAAGATGATGAGCCAGACCAACAGTCCGACGAGGAAGAGAATGGAGGACAGATGATCGGGCAGGGGGGCGAAGAAGGCGACGATGATTATGAGGAGAGTGCAGACGGTGCACCTGAGGCTGCGCATGGGATGGACGACTTCGCCTCGGATACCCTGGAGCCACACATGGGTGGGAACTATCAGATGGGGCAAAAGTACAACCAGCAGGCGTACGAGGAACCCCCACCAGCTCACCAGCAGTATGAGGAGCCAGAGGTAAAGCAAGAGTTTAAGGAACCCCCGAGGAAGCCGGCCTATGAGGAGCCAGAGGAGGAACCAGAGGTGCAGAAGAGCTACAACGAGCAGCCCGGCAATAAGCAGGATTATCAAGAGGCAGACGAGCCAGAGTCCATGATACAGGAGCCCATGATCCAGAAGTCTGAGCCACAGGTAGAAGAACCCGAGCCCCAGGAACAAACTGAAAGAGCCCCTGGTGAGTTATGTCAAGGTACTTATTTATTTAAGTATATTCGTAAATCCGCTTGCTGTATTTTAGGCACATTTTAACTTGACAAAGAATATTTAATAGCATTATTCTCTTTGATTGTGCAGAAAAAATTGAGTTGAAAGATGAAGTCAAGAGAGAAGATGGGGATGAGCAGCAGCAGCAGGGCCAGGAGCAGCCAGCTGCAGAGCCTGCTAACGAATGGCAAGCTATGCAAGGAGACCAGGGCTCCCAGGCTAAAGGAGAGGACGACCGGTACGGGTCCTACAACCGCAAAAGGCCATATGAGGAAAACCGTGGTTATGGCTATTACGAGCATCGGGAGGACAAGAGGTACATGTTCATGCTGTTCATTTGCACCACTGATGTTATGTTCCGCAGTTATGTTCTCCATTGCAGATGTTATATAATCTCCTGTGATTCCACAGAGCACGTTCCCCTCAGCCACCGGCAGAGGAAGAGGAGGAAGACTTTGATGATACCCTTGCAGCCATTGATACCTGTACGTTTTTAAATAATTCAGCAGAGACATGGGAGGTTGTTTTGGTTGTATGATGCATAATTGGATTCCTGAAGCAAGACGTACAATCTGCAGTATGTGTGTGTTGGTATGATCACAGTTATAATTAGGGAAGGCAAGATGGACATGGTGTTTGAGAGGAGACATGTAATTTTGTTTATGATAGTTGGGAGGTGTAATACTTTTTATTATGTATATTGCTGTCTGAGTTTAATGAATAACATATTCACGGATGATTCAATTACCCCCCACCCCCAACAGATAACTGCGACCTGCACTTTAAGGTGTCTCGTGACCGATACAGTGGATACCCTCTCACCATTGAAGGCTTTGCTTACCTTTGGGCTGGGGCACGGACATCCTATGGAGTCAGCAAGGGCCGTGTCTGCTACGAGCTGAAGGTATCATAGTCACATCATCCAATCTAAAATGGCAACACATTGTATACAGTCAGTGTCTTTGTACGAGGAGTGTATATGAGTTAAGATAAATATGATGTTTTCTGTGTGTAGATCAACGAGGAGATCTCTGTGAAGCACCTGCCGTCCAGCGAGCCTGACCCTCATGTGGTGCGAGTGGGATGGTCCATGGACTCCTGCAGTACCCAGCTTGGTGAGGAGAGCTCCTGTTCACAGTTCAAGGACACTGTATGCTAGAGGAAGCTGATTTTTAAATAGACAGATTGTAGCGAATAAACCCACAGGGACAATAGCAGTGCATGTGTATCGGTAGGAAGTGCTGCGATCTGCGATGTTTCCACTGTTATGGGAAAAGTGAATGACCACTGGGCCTCCACCCTTTTCCTCATGAGTTCCGTTTTGAATTGCAGGCGAAGAGCCATTCTCATTTGGGTATGGTGGAACTGGAAAGAAATCTTTAAATTGCAAGTTTGAAGATTATGGAGAGAAGTTTGGTGAAAACGATGTCATCGGCTGCTACATGGCAAGCACATTTTCCTTTTTTCCCCTCCTTATTTTTGGATGCTGCTTTTGCGCTTGCACATGAGTCATGTCCCACAGGATATGTGTCACCTCCTAAGCCCTTTTCTTCTGTTTCCTCTGTCCGGTTTGCAGGACTTTGAGACCGGTGGCGATGTGGAGATGTCCTTCTCTAAGAATGGAAAAATGCTGGGTGTGTGTTACCAGGCAACCCAGGAGGAGCTGGCCGGGCGGCCGCTCTTCCCCCACGTCCTAGTGAAGAACTGCGCCGTGGAGTTCAACTTTGGCCAGAAGGCTGAACCCTTCTTCCCTCCGCCTGAGGGCTACACCTTCATCCAGCAGGTACCTCTGGAGGACCGCATCCGGGGAACCATCGGGCCCGCATCCAAGGCAGAGTGCGAGGTCAGTGCTAGCTTTCTGGAACTACATGTCTTCTGATACAGTGCTAGCTTTCTGGAACTACATGTCTTCTGATACAGGGCTAGCTTTCTGATACAGTGCTAGCTTTCTGGAACTACATGTATTCTGGTACTGTGCTAGCTTTCTGGAACTGCATATTTTCTGATATAGAGGTAGAGAGTTCTGCTCATGAATGCCACATAGGTAAAAAATACTTTGAAAGGCCATATAAAAGCTTTCCATGTTCCATGGCCTGTGTTTAGTTAATTTGATCGTCTGGCCCTACTTAATTGTTGGTCGATCAGTCATTTAAAATGTGATGTCATTCATGCGTCCGATATGCATGCTGATAAGTGAAGCTCTATCACACAGTTAGGTCAGTACAGTGGAACTTCACAATGCTTTATGCCACAAACTTTACGAGTGCCATTAGTGATTTGGTGTTGAAATGAAAGCATGTTGTGGACAGCAGTGTTCACTGCAGTGCTACTGGCTAGCAGCCATTGTAATGTCCATTGTGTTTGCATTGTGCTGCTCAGATCCTGATGATGGTGGGCCTGCCAGGCGCAGGGAAGACCACGTGGGCAGCCAAGTACGCGCTGGACAACCCTGAGAAGAAGTTCAACATGTTGGGCACCAATGCCATCATGGAGAAGATGAAGGTATTCTAATATACTACTCATATACTGCATTTACATGTATGGATTTATTATTTATTTATTTATTTATTTATAACATTTTACATTCATTCATTTAGCAAACTTTTTTTTCCTCAACACAAGGTTGATGCCCCATTAACTTTTGGCCTCAATATGAGCATGTACAATCGCTTAGTCATGTCGTAGCTGGTTTTAAGTCTACCACGGACGGTTACGATTTTATGGCTTCTACTCCAATTGTCAATGGAGAAATTGTATTGTATTCTTACTTAAGGAAACGACTGTGGACGGGACTGTTGCGGTCTATTGAACCCACAACTTTTCAGGCTACTGCATGCTAGCCCAGCTCCTTAACCACTATGCAACCACCACCTATTATACTATTCCAATATACTCTGACTAAAATACCGGCACCGGTTTGGTTGTGTGTTTGATAAAAACCCTGCCCCGTACACAGGTGATGGGTCTACGTCGCCAGAGGAATTACTCCGGCCGTTGGGACGTGCTGATCCAACAGGCCACGCAGTGCCTCAACAGGCTCATCCAGATCGCCGCCCGCAAGAAGCGCAACTACATCCTGGACCAGGTACTGGCCTCCCCGAAGGCTCTGCTCCAGCACAGCTGTACCCCCTCCCCCTCTCCCCTCCCCCAGCCCTAGCCACTGCTGTCCACTGATGCACACGTCCATTAATGTCCTCTCTGCTACTGTCTCTCTAGTTCAGGAGAAAAGCACTGTTCAGCGTCTGTTTCCCTGGAGACTTTGTCCTACATTTTCGTTTTGTCCTGAATATTTTGCTGAAAAGTCATTCATTTTGTTTTTTGCTTAAATGAAATGAGGATATTTGCTAATTTCGTATGTTTTTTTATATATATATATATATATCTATATATAAATCAGTATTTTGGATTTTCCTTTTGTATGTCTTGTTGAAGAGAAGTTCTTTCCGCATTGTACTTTATAGTCCAATAGTAAGATGTTGAAAAACAAGTAAACACTGCCTGGTGAGTAAGAAATATACCTTCTGTTACTATGGTAACCGTAAGAAAATGAACATCACTTTTGATGTTTTTGACTATAGCTTTATTATGTAGCATATGGAACTTTTGAATGTTGTGTTATAAATGAAAACCTAAAGGTAAGTACGAAACTAACCTGCTTCACTTTCCAGTGCCTTTTTTGGTCAAGTTGAAAGGTAGGTAGGGTCTAAAGGACAAACTATGGTTTCCCAGGATACCGTGAGTACCCCCAGGTAGGTACTGAGTGTTTGTCTATGTCTTGGGTCTGACGAGCCTGTGAGAAACAGGTAAGTAGAGGTAAGTAAGGGGACCCTGCTCAACATGGCATCACACTAAGTGTTAGGGCGGTGGTAGTGCCTCTTTAATGATAAAATGATTGAATGATGATTGAATAGAATATGAATATCTTTTTTCAGTAAGTGACACAGTGTGGCAGTGATGTTTATTTAATGAGTGTTCTGTATTGTTTGACTGTGTGGTGAACTGCAATATTATTTTAGCTGTATATAGCTAAGCACTATAGAAGTCTGGTTCTTAGTAAATTGCCATGTAATGTTGGCATGCGTTTCAGGTGTTGGCAGGCGTTTCGTAGTGTTTAGTAGCAGATTCAGAGTGTTTTGGGGGAAAGTTGACAACATTAAAGCCACTCCCAGTAACTTGGCTTCCAGGGTCCCCTCATGTCGGTCTCATTAGCTGTGGACATGGTGAGTTGAGGCACTGCCTCATCTCCAACTCTCAAGGTAGGTGTGTGGGGTTGTGAGAGACAACCAGTAGTGAATCCAGCACAGTAAATATAGCCATGAAAAAAAAACTCTCTCACTTTCATCGTTGCAGGAATCCAATTTCCCTCCTATGGAACGCAAAGCCGTAACAAAAGCAAACAAGTGAACAATAATGAACAGCTTCTACTTCTTTCTTGTCACCATTGCTAGACAAATGTATATGGATCAGCCCAGAGACGAAAAATGCGTCCTTTTGAAGGTTTTCAACGCAAGGCTATTGTAATTTGTCCCACGGACGACGATTTAAAAGAGCGAACGTTAAAGCGAACTGATGAGGAAGGGAAGGATGTGCCCGATCATGCTGTGTTAGAAATGAAAGGTAGGAATTCCATGGATAACCCAAAAAAACCACACAAGAACTGCCTTTGCTATGTATGTTTGTTTTTGTTTGTTTTTTTTTTTTTTTTTTTTTTTAAATCCGAACTTGGAAGAACCCCCCCTCCCCTCCCCACCAGTTCTGCCCCATAAGTTGTAGCCCTTTTGCCAGATAAAAGAGCTCTTCCTCCTACCTTTTCTCTTCCTTTCATCATCCCCCCCCTTGATTAATTCCATTTCCTGCAACTCCTCTCATTGATACGTCTAATGTTGCTATCTGAAAAAAAGCTTCTATGGGAACCGCTTTCAAGTCCATATTGAATTCACAGCTAACGTAAACACATTCTGATAAAGCAACTAGAATGAGGCATAACAGCCAGTCTTTCAACTCTGCCCGGATGGATTTGCAGTGACATACTACCCCTATCTCTCATAACTGTTCTCTTAGTCTGGCACATTATTTTTCTCTCCATACCCCTTCCACCAATCCCAATCCTTTATTCTATTTTAAAATAATCTGGTGCAAATCTTCCCTTACTCCCTCCAAGGTAATGTTTGCTCCAGCCCCTACACTGCATTCTGTCCACTACCCATTCCTTCTTTCTTGTTTCTACTGCCCCCCCCCCCCCCCCACTCCATCCTTCCTTTTTTCTCTGCCTCTCTCTCTCTCCCTCTTTCTCTTTCCGTTCCTCTCTTCTTTCTCTTCTACTCTCATGCCTCCCTCAGTCACTCAGGTTTTTTGAGTTGTCTTTATTTTGGAACTGTTTGTAATCACGTTTTTCTTCTTTGTCTCGCCGGCACGGCCGTACCCCCTACCTCACTGCCGTCCCTGCCTCTGCTCCCGTAGCCAACTTTGTGCTCCCGGACGCGGGCGAGTTCCTCGACGAAGTGAGATACGTAGAGCTGCAGCGCGAAGAGGCCGAGACTCTCATCAAGCAGTACAACGAGGAGGGCCGCAAGGCGGGCCCACCCCCCGACAAGCGCTTCGACAACCGGCCCGGCGGCTTCCGCGGTCGTGGGGGCTTCCAGCGCTTTGACAACCGCGGCGGTGGCGGCGGCCCCCAGGGAGGCCGGGGCAGTTACCAGAACAGGGGTGGACCCGGTGGTGGCGGCGGCTTCCGTGGAGGTAAGAGTCGTGTATGAACAACACAAAGCCGTCATTTGACGAGAAAGATTCGTTATTTGGTTAAAGTTTAGGCCTAATGCATCAGTTTAATTTACTGTTTGTAATGCCCCTTGGAAATCAAGAAAAATGATATGAATTTGAGAATTAATGTAGTGCATAAAATCAGTGTTTCCAGTATTGCAAGATGATGTTAAGACCATTTTTTTTTTTTTACTGACTTTGATGATCACCACCTGGCAGGATACAACCGCGGAGGAGGAGGCTACAACCAGAATCGCTGGGGCAACAACTACAGAGATGGAGGCTCAGGGGGACGTGGTAGCTACAACCGCAACCAGCAGTCTGGAGGAGGAGGAGGAGGAGGAGGTGGTGGTGGAGGCTACAACCATAACCGCCAGGGATCCTACAACAAGGGCAGCACTGTAAGCACTGGAGGATATAGCCAGTCCCAGGTAATACTCCTATAGAAGTGTGTGGACATGAAAAGTTAGTCTGTGGAGTCTGTCGGTTCCGTGTTCCGAGTTCAAAATAACTGTTTGTACACGGTCCTGGCTCTGTAATGGGGAAACAAACATGGTGGCTCAGACTGAGACAAACAAGTCCAGCTAATCAACATTTTGCTTCTGGAGCAGAGAGGAGAGGGGTGTGATTTCATTGACTGTGGCCCTCAAATATCAGCAACCTTTAGCCAGAATAGATTCTTGTGTGTCGTCTTTAGATATTGGATATATTTGAATTGTCTCAATGTAAAATGTTCAATTATCTTTTTTTCTCACTGAAAAGCCACAGTCCTACAATCAAGGCTACAACCAAGGCAGCTACAACCAAGGCTACAACTATGGCAGCTATAGCCAGTACCCCGGATATGGGCAAAGCTATGGGCAAAGCTATAGCCAAACTCCTGCAGCCACTGGACAGACCTACAACCAGCAGCAGAACTATAACCAGCAGTATCAGCAGGTAAGCAGCATCTCTCTTTTCCACACATCTTTACTACCAAATAATTTAAGTATCTATCTATCGGTGTGTGTATATGTATATATTAGTATTGTTTTGTATGTATATAATATATGTATGTATATGTTTTTATTTATCTATTTTCTCCTCAACCTGGGCCAGTATGCACAACAGTGGCAGCAGTATTACCAGAACCAGAGTCAGTGGAACCAGTACTACAACCAGTACGGCAACTATGGTAACTACTCGAACCCGACGAGCACCCAAGGCACGCAGGGCTCCCAGCAGGGCACGCAGCAGTAGGCAGCGCCCATGCTGACCCCGCTGCCCCTTGCGGCTTCCCACCCACCCGGCAGACGGAGCACATTCCTACCGTGGCATCCCGCCATGCACCTCTGCCTTCCACCCACTTTGTTCATGTCTGCTGTCCATCTTACCCACATGTCTCTGTCCGTGATTGAAGGAGAGAAAAAAATAATTAAAGAAAAGAAATAAAATCTGTCATTACAAGGTAAAGGCGTTTTAATCCATGCTGCTGTCCTATGTTTTTTTTTTATTATTATTATTATTATTATTATTATTTTGGTGACAGCAGGGTTCTGATTGGTAGAGTAACATTAAATGCAACTTAATCATCATGCCTGTTCTAGCCTATGCCAGATCATTTGAAAATAGAACACAGTGCTATGTGGTGTAGTTTTTGTTTTAATAGTACACACTTCTAGAACACAGTTTAACAGGGATTTCCACGCATACGTTTTTGGTGTGTATGTGTGTTTTAAAAGATGGCTTATTTTACTATTTTAATAATTCACTGCCTCCTTGTTTTATGTGATCTGTCCTTAGATCAAAGATCCATGTATTTCAAATGGGTGGAGCTGGGGTTTTGTCAGACCATTATTTTCTTTATGAATGCAGCGTCATGTAAGACCTTTGTCAAAATGTAGATACATTTAACAAATCTATATCCTTTCAACTAAAATTTAAAGCTACAGATCTTACCACAATTTACTTTTGTACCATTTTTAAAGGTGTTAATAATTGTTTGACTTCAATCCCTTGTTGCACCATTGTTTTTTTTTGTTTTGTTTTCATTTGGTGTAGTGATTTGTTTTGTGGTTGTAAACCTTTTTATACCTTACAACATGTCTGTCAAACGGTATCTGCATGTGATTTTGTGCTCATTCAGAACTTGATGTTTTTGTATTACAGAATATACCATAATCTGACAAACATTTTGGTCTGTGTTCCTTTTTTCCAATGTTATTACAGTCTTGTTTCCATATGTTACACAAAAATGCATATACATATTATGTTTGCATTTATGCAAAGTGAAGGGAAACACTTAACCAGAAGAATACAGATATGGGTTGAGCCCATTTGCAATAACTGCTTATGGCAGAAATATTCATTTCACTGATCCATTTCACGCAGTGTAGGTCAAGCCCGAGTACATGTAAACAGGACAATTTTAGAGGTCTTGTGTGGGACACTAATACGTGGAGAATTGCACATTCTACAAACGAAATCACACGGCCGAACCATGTCGGTTCTCTCAAATGTCCTATGGAGGGCGCCTTTGCTTTTCGGAATGCCCCCACGGGGATAAGTGTTGGGCGTCCCGTAGCTTTGTCTGTGCTGACCAGTGTTGGGAGTAATGCCAGAGACTTTCTAATGTGGAGACACAGCACTCAAAAAATACTCCATAGAAATGCATGGGGCTAGTTTGTCACGCCAATATGGCCGTTGTCATATCCCACCCCTTCCTCGGCAAAACGTCGACATGTGAATACATTGAGCCAATCATGTGGTGTGATCTCGCAGCTGGAGCAAGATTGGTGTCGTGAAGCCTTGCGCACGCGCAGTTCGACCCAAAGACTGTGCCCGATGAGTGCCCATAAAACGTTGGTATATGGCCGCCGAGTGGAGGGACTTGCCTAAAAGGACTTTGGTAATGCGTTACAAAAGTAATGTAATTACTGTTATATATTGCTGTTTGCAGTAACGCGGTAATGTAAGGCATTACTAAAAAAAAAAGGGTAATATTTTACTCGGTACAAACTTCAGTAACGCGCGTTACAATGCATTTTAACCCGAAATGAAGTGGTGTTTTTTTTATATACATATTCGCAAACACCACCGCGAGAACAACAGAGAAGAAAAAGTCGTGCATAATAGTAGAACGTATCTCCTGATACTAGATGAAGATGACTGTTGCTGCAGCAGACTGAAGTCGGATTCTATTTGCTGGATAGACATAAGCCTACGCTCATTATTTTCAGCTTGTCAGAGACAAGGATATGAAGAACATAATAGTTAAGTAGCCTAAGTGCACTTTGTGTGCGAAACCGAAAGATCTCTCTGTGCCTCGCGAAATAGCACAAGTAATTTAATAAAACATCTAAAGTGGTGCCATGCTAATCTTTTTGATTCTTGTTAAAACACAAACTATGCTCTTAGTAGTGCATGTCAGCTTTGTGCTGTTAACTTGAATTAAAGAGAATAAAGGGATAGAAATGCAGAAAAAGATTGTGTAGCATGGCAATGCCACCGCTCCCACCACGCGCATCATGCACCCAAATATAGCCAATGAAAAGTAGCTTTACTGCAAACGGCGTTTCACTCAATAACGTTTACAATGTCAAAATGCACTAACACCATGTTACATGCAAGTTTGATACTTTTGGGGTTCTCTCAATCTCCACCACGTAGTACTAGAATGGAATTGGTGGGTCTTCAATAATTCTTTTTCCAAGCATTTCATGAAGCACATGATATGCCGAGTCGACTGAAACGCATTCCATTCAGATAGCTAGGTGGCTACCAGGCACATAATTCACTTTTAATTGCAAAAAGAAATGTGAAGCAATATGTCATTGCACACTTCCATTTCCAAAGCAATGAAGGCTGCTAAAATAACAACTTAACATTGTGCATATTATGGTTAATATTGTGCTATCAATGTAACTCAAATAAACAAGAGCTGGCAAAAGCATAGACTGTGTTCTATATATACAGTCTATGGGCAAAAGGGCATTATAAGAACGTAAAGATAAATGTTGTTAAAGTGACAGTGCACCATTTATAAGTAAAACAGCATTTCTTCAGAAATTAATGTTTAAAAACACACAGTAATGGTCTTAAATTATAAGCCTTTTTTATTTTACTTTAGGTGTTTGAGTTATCATTTAAATGTCACTCAAAGCCACTCACTTAGGGCACCGAAATGGCCAGCAGGCCACCATCTTGACATTGCTTTATGTAAGCTTTGATTCAGGCTCTGTTGATTTTAATGAGAAGGCCTAGGCCTTAAAGTTACAGTATTTCTATCACAATTTACCAGACTTTGACCTTTTGTCAGTTTTTAACAAAATTCTGACTATGATTGTTCCTTGTATTGCATCATGAGCACTGCTCCTATTGAATTCTACTGTTAGCCTTAAGCCTAGCTCAGTCATTATGCTATACCACATCTCCCTCCATTGGAAGAGCTATGAGCTGCATTGAGAGTAATAAACTGCATTTAGAATGCCAAATCCATATTTCTAGATATTTTGGTGAAAGTAACTTAAAATTAATGCAATAGTAGTGTAATGCCTTACAATTCATAGACAGTAATATTATAATGTAACAAATGACAGTAATAAGTAATACATAATACATTACGATTTTAAAGTAACTTGCCCAACACTGGTGCTGACACTAATATCCTCAGGTGAAGCACGAGTCGCAGATAAGAAAAGTATCAATGAATCGACGTCATTCAATGAAGAATTAGGTCCTAAAGGAAATCAGCACTAGGCCTAGTAGCTAGTCTGGGCAAAAGAGATGTGCCATTCATGTTGACCAGATAGGCTACGTCATAGGTCATAGGCCTACTCGTAGTGACAGGAAATACTCGGAAATTCCTAACTTTGTAACTTCATCAGAGTAGCCTACAGCATGTTCTGGGCTACATCGTTTTCCTTACAGCATTTGTCTCAAATAGCTCTCATTGAAGACTTTTTTGTTTACCCGTTTGGCTGCTTTATGCATGTGTGTCTTCAGTGGACTTCCCACTAGGCCTGCTTATTTGACTAGATCACTCATTTTGCCTAGATGCCATGCATTGCATGTCTCATTGTGTTAAAGCAGGCTACATAGCCTAAGAATTAGGAGGTGGCCAGGCAATTCCATTATTAACCTTGTGCAGCTAATCTGGTTGGAGGTTAAAACTGGACGTAGCCTACCTTTGGTAGCTTATCACAGCTTGGATCATCATCAGTGCCTCTGAGAAGTCTTGGCTGACATGTTCAACCTTTCTGGATAGGAAATCTAACAGTAGGATATATCATGTGGGCAAGGGTCTCAGGGCAGTTTAGTTTGTGATTTGGGTGATTCCATGTATCTACCTGAAAACATGATTTTTTTCTGCAGTAGGCCTATAATTGTAAGCAGGTTTTATACCTCCAGTTATTTGTCTGGAAGTGATGCATAGAGTGTTGTCAGACACATAATCACCTTCACACATTATTTCTATACTGAATATGGGAAAGGTAATTTACCAGACTGGTTACACTTGACAATGAGGCAACATGCGGGTTAGAAGCTTGTCATTAACTGCAGTGTGGTTAGACTCAGTACAGGCCTATAAGATTAGAAAAGATTGGTGGACTTGGTGTTCATGGCTCTAGAGGCTAGTCTGAAACTAGTCACAGGCTTGTCTGTTCAAGTGTTGGGGGTAGTGTAGTGGTTAAGGAGCTGGGCTAGTGAGCAGTAGCCTTAAAGTTCAATTCCTGGCTTCCACCGTTGTGCCCTTGAGCAAGGCACTTAACCCCAAGTTGCTCCGGGGACAATGTAATCCCTTGTAATATAGTTGACATATGTGATTCACTTTGGACAACAGTGTCTGCTAAATGAATACATATAAAATCAATTTGAGGCTCAAGATGGCAAAATCCACAGTCAAGTTGTTGACCCAAGTGAGGTGGTGCTATGTTACTCCGACCCTGTAGTCGAAGTATATCAGGAGTAAAGAGACTTTAATCTGATAAGAGGCTAAAGCTGCTTGAGACCAGGGGAAGAAGGGATGTAGGTGAATAGCAGATTGCACTGTCTGTTGCAATGGAAAAAGTGAGACCATGCTGTATGCTGTATGAGGCCACCGCGACAGGGATATTATAAGGACATTCTTGCTATGAAACAAGATTAATCTAGGCCTATCGACAGACATGAGAAGTTAGACCTGACATGCTGAGTCTGGATGCCAGTGTTTACAGCTTGAGATGTAAGGTAAAAAATACATTTGCATTGATTCTTTTGTTGATGCAATATTCTTGACAAATACACATTTGTATATCAATTTATGGTATGTGTAGCAGTGGTGTGTGACAAAGTATTGCAAGTAATTTGGTTTAGAGCGACAGCACATTTCAGCCTGAGATTTAACCATAAATCATGCCTGTATAAGCGCATGTTACATGTACTGTAATACACATAAACTGTTCTTTTGTGATGTTTATTGCAACACTGACTTGAATTATTATGTCTTGTTTTGGTTCAACAGCATGGGAATGGCACTGTTGGTGGTGGGGTTCAGCTGCAGCCTTATTGGCTGGATCTGTGTGTATGTCTTCATTTGCTACGTTAACACTCAACGGGGCTACGAGTGGAACTGCAGACTTGTTACTCTTTTCCATGGCATCCTCATAGTTTTACTGACCGCTTATATTGCCTTCATTGATGGGCCTTGGCCCTTCACACATGTAGGTGAGATTCCAATGCCACTGAATATTCTAACTCTCCATACATTCTCCGTGAGTCTATTGGGTACAGATACCTAGTGCTTGTACATGTTTAAGACTTAGTACAGAAAAGTGACTGTGCTCCAGAGGATACCTAGCATAGATTCATATTGGCCTAGGTGCCACAATATTTACCATTATGCTCTGAACAATCATAGCATCATAGCACCATATAAACAACCCCTTTTCTAAAAATGTTGGGGGTGTGAATTAAAAACAGAATATTATTAATATTCGAACAATAAAACAATTAATATTTAATTGAGAACAGCGCAAAGACAATATATTAATTATTGAAACAGAAATTGTATTATTTGTTTTGATGCCAGCAACACGTTTCACGTATCATTCAGCATTAACTGCACCTTTGTAGATGTACAAGTTGCCCATGCCATTGGAACTAATGCGCCTGAACTGTGCACTTGTAACAAGTTGGATCATCCCTCTACTCTTTAGAGAGAGACCAGATGGCAGCATGTCTGGATCATTTTTAGATATGTTTTTTTTTTCCCTTTGCATGGTAGTTTTAACCAACATTTGTAGATAGAGCATAAAACTGTGCTCATAGACAGTGGTTATTCGAAGTTTTCCTGAGCCCATACAATGATTTTCATTACAGATTCAGGTCTGTTTTTAATGCAGTGCCACCTGAGACCTCAAAGATCACGGCCATTCAATATTGTTTATCAGTCCTGTCCATTGCTTACAGAGATTTCTCAGGATTCTCTGAATATTTTAATGATAATATGTACTAGATGATGAAGTCCCCAAATTTTACCTTGAGGAGCATTATTCTTAATTTGTTTAATTTTTTAAACAAATTAAGCAGTTTTTCACAGACTGGTGAATACCTACCCGACTTTACTTCTGGGAGACTCTGCCTCTCTGGGATGCTTTTCTTATATGCAGTCATGTTGCCATTTAACCTAATTAGCTGTGAAATGTTCCCGCCTTGTGTTTTCTTTAGCATTGCACAAGTTTTCCAGCATTTTGCTGCTCCAATCCCGTCAAACTCAAAATTATCTTATATTTTTCATTAAAATAGTAAAATAGTTTCAACATTTGGCATGTTACCTACCGGTATGTTCTATTTTCTATTAAATAAATCTGATTTGCAGATAACATTCTGTTGACATTTTCACTCATTGCTTAATGCATGCATGAGCTAACATATCTTTTTGTTAGTGCTGTGCAGTAAAGATCTGATCAACCCTGTTTTTCTGCTGTCTTTTATTTCCACAGGTGCAGAGAATACGCCCCTGCAGGTCTTGGCCGTGCTTATCAGTCTGGGTTACTTCATTTTTGACATGGGCTGGTGCATGTACTTCCGAACAGAGGGCCCTGTGATGCTTGCCCATCACATTCTGAGCGTGCTGGGTATGCTGCTGACCCTGGGTCTCGGGGAGTCCGGCACAGAGAGCTGTGCCGTAATCTTTGGGAGTGAGATCACCAATCCCCTCCTGCAGGCGAGGTGGTTCCTGAAGCGTGCTGGCCAGTATGACAGCCTGGCAGGAGACGCCGTTGACCTCTTGTTCATTTTACTCTTTGGCCTAGTGCGCATTGGCGTCGGCAGCATCCTCCTCGTCGCAGTGATTACGTCCGCCCGAACTAAGTTGGTTATAAAGGCGGGAGGGGTGGCCATCTACACACTGTCCTGGATCTTCATGGTGGACATCACCCGCTTTGCCTTCCGGAAAAGTTGCGGTAAATACAGACGCTGGCAGGAGCGCTGCATACAGAACAGTGTAAATGGAAAGGCTCATCAGAATTAGCTCCGACCTTAAAATGGCCATCCAATCACACCTAAGTGGCTCCCTAATGAAATGAACGACAGAGTGCTGATATTCATTGAAATGGAAAAAGACGACTGATATCACCAACTAGCTAACATGGAATTCCTCTCATTTCTCAGGCAATTGTTATAGTAAATATGTGAGTGACCATTGGACACTGTGTTAGTAGGCTGTCAATGTCTACTGAGTATTCAGCTGACCTACAACTGTATAGTAGGCCTAAACTAGTATGGGTATTCAGATGCAGCCATAGCTTATTTAATCAGACATCTCTGAAGTTGTATTTATTACTGTTGTATGATTTCAACAATGATTGTCAAGTGCTTTATACACACTGGAGGTAGGCTCAGTGGTGTAGTCTACATGATACGCAGGACTACGCAGTATACCCACTTAAAAAGCATCACCATCTCACTATACCCACTTAAAATAGGCAAGGATAGCCTATGTATTTACATTTGGGGTTGATTACAGTACACCCACTACAGCTAACTACTAGGCTACATCACAGTATAGGCTATCCACTACAGCTAATGGAATACAGAGTATACAGAGCTAATACAGAGTATGGATGGAATCAGTATGGAAGACAATGTGGGGCCGTTTATACGAGAACGATTGCGAAGGAAGACGACAAAATATTTTATCATAAGTGCCTTTCGTTTACACGGCGACCCCGCCATCGGGGCTTGAAGACGCAAAAATCTGAAGACTCCTTCCAGAGTGTAGAGTGTCTGACAAAAATCCTGGACATTTTGACCATCCAATCGACCTTTTTGTTTGTAAGCAACGGCGCCTTTCGCACATCTAACCCAAGATAAAAACCGTCATTCTAAACGACAATTGTATAGCTAAAATTAGTAAGAATGACAATTTCTAGTTATTTGTTTAGTTAATTGCTTTATTTAATAGCAGACCTTTATTATTTTGTTATATTTTCAACAGTTTTTAGTTGTGGACACCTGGGGGCAGTATTGAGAAAAAAGGGGGAATACATAATTAGGTTCTGCTTTTTTGCTTATGTGGATCCTTTCTCTGTCTCTCCTTGTCCCACACACTCTCCGTCTCCACCTTACCATTTCTAATGAACCTCCACGGTGCGTGCCCCCACCACCACCACCCATGTTATGCTACGTCATTTGTGTAGAGCCAATAAGGCTGTGCATACGTTTATGGACGTAGGCACGCTTCAATTAAACTGAAATATACATTTTGCGCATCATGTACAAAAATCCGGGACATCCGAGTGTCCAGGATTTTTATTTTTATTTTCCTGGACAGACCATGAAAATCCTGGACAATCAGGAAAATCCTGGACAGGTGACAACCCTACGACCCGGGTTGCGTCTCCGTCTAAACGGCTAAACCAGAGAATGTCTAATAAGGGGAGAACTGCCACTCTCGGAAAACTTCCGGTTTCTAAACTGTTCTGAACTGGTTGCAGTTCCTTCTGTGGTTCCACATGAGGGCGCTCGTCCACGAGTGCAGAATGCATGGAGGTCTATGGAGCTGTACCCCTCAAAATCCACTTTTCTCGGGATATAATTTTTTTCCAAGTAATTTGAATATTGTTTTCGAAAGGGGAGGCAAAGAAAATACACTTGGTTGAGTATTATATTTTTTAACGTCACTTAATTGTTCTAAAAAGCCTTTCAAACGTGTCAATGACGTCATTCATTAGCACAATGCTAGCGTGTTATGGGCAACAACGACCCAACCTGTAAGAAATCAAAAGGACATAAGTACTCGTTCATTCAACTTTTGACCTATAACCCATGTTGAAGTTATACAAACTACAATCAAATCTGAGATTTGTCAACGACAATCAGGTGAAAGAGGCAAATTTAGCCGTCTAGCTCCATTGACTCCCATTCATTCTGCACTCATGGCGATCGCCCCCAGTGGAACTCTGGTGGAACTGCAACCAAAATTCGGTACAATGGGACTTAATACGGAGTGGCAAGGCTCTCCGTAGACGGGCTCTGGCTAAACCAAAGATCCTTGATTACCTCTCTGGCTAAACTGTCAAATTAGAATATCTGCGCGTGACGTACCGGGGTTCTATCACACCACCACCCAGCGGTCTGGAATGCATACCCAATCGAATATCACATAGCCTACTCTTGCGTCTTCATAACAAAGATTCCCCCCTGAGAATGCTCGTCTAAACGCGAATAAAAAAATGAAGACGAGACGCCACTTCTGCGTCTTCTCTTTTCATCGTCACCGTATAAACGTAGCAGATCATTTTTGTTAAACTTCTTAACTGCTTGAATACACTTGCATACCTCTGATCAACACTAAATGCTTTAGTTATTTAAATGTATGGTACAATATGGATATAATGTAACTGTAAAAGTTTAAAAGTAAGTGTTTGTAACCTAACTTTCGTAGGCTTACAGCACCTTTGGTTTACCTCTGACATTTGTCACACACATATCCTACTACTAATATTTATTATTTTGATATTATTTGCTTTTTATTATGTCCAGACTATCTGTTAGCAAGACAATGTTAACAAAATATGATGTCGCACTGTGAACTGCATGAATGTCTTTCACTATGCTTGTTTGCTGGCTATTGTGTATTAGGCCTATGGATAGTGCATTTGAGATGTTACAAATGTTGTTTTAAGGGCAGAAATCAACTTTTGTGATGCATGTAGAAGCCTAGAATTAATTAAAAATATAACCACATTATAACAACAGCCTGTTGTAGACCTAATGGTTGATAACCAACAAGAACAATTTTGGGGTCCCTTTTTATCTCTATGTTTGTTCAACAGTAGGGCATCTTTAAAAAACATATCTCAGGGTGTCCGCTGTCTAGTGAGGTTTTAGGGTAACACAGACTGCAGTGTCCCTCCTATAGCATCCTGTGGCCCTAGAGTCCGGGACTGTGATTTTTTTTTCGGCGGAGGGATACCTCGGCAGGGAGAAATGTCAGCAAAGCGTAGGAATCTAGGGATGTAATTGACTCAAAGTCAGGAATTATTTTGGTTTTAAATCTTCCCAAAGCGGTAACGTAGTGAGCGATGAAAATTTGGCAGTAGTGTCAAAGTAATCCTTTACTCTCAATGATTTTTATTTTTCGCTATTTCAAATTGGTGTATTTTCCAGAGTAAAGACAATACGACAAAACTGCTGGATTTGGGGAAAAACATGGAGACAAGGAGGGGAAGGACTCGACTAAATGACTAAGCTTGAAGTTTTCAGCCATCAATGCATTCACAAATCTCTTGGAGTTAACATGTATTGGACATTTAAGATACATCGATTATTTCCTGTGTGGGATCAAATGTGCCGGAAAAATATCCTTTGAATCTGGACATCAAGATAGCTTTCGAACAAACTCTGCTCAGTTGACATCAAAGGATTCGGAAGTTTTCTCCCGAAATTCTCTCACAGAAGAGTAGCCAATTCTGGTCGATGGAATTGCACTGAGGAATCACAAATGGGTAACATGTAGCCTAACATATCTTACCCCAAGGAACACCTTAAACATTATAACTCCGGATAGCACAGCGGCAAAGTGGTGTTTTGTTAAGTATTTTCCATCTAGTGTTCACCTCAAGAGGCCTGTGTAGGCTTAATGAAAATACCACGTATAGATTGTGACGAAAGATGTGCAATTTACGTGTTAGAATGTTAATATTGAAGGAGTAGGCCTAGAACTTTTACAGGCTTCCGCAGTTGTAGGCTACAAAACTTTTTCGGAAATCGGACTACAAACGTGTTTGGAATAATTACTATTACTGGAAACTCCGTGAGAGATGGGAACATATCTGAAGAGAAATGTGGTCATTGACACGAAATAAATGCGAGTGACATTTGGACAGCAAAATACTTTTAGTCTTTTTTTTTGACTGAAGGTTGAGAGTTGCGAGGACTCTACCCAGAAAAAAGGTGAAACCGTCAATTATAGGCTACACTGTAGCTGGAAACAAATTAACAATAGGCCTGGGCGCTGTTAGCTAGCAAATATTTCTAGTTTTCGGGCGAAGAAGCTTCTTATTTTCACTTGAATATGTTTTGATTGCAGCCTTTTTGGAAGTATTTGACAGTTCTTCGACATATTAACTATGGTTGCATAAGTTATTCAGTTCTCCATGTTCAAAACTATTCAGCATATTTTTCTATACAGGACTACTGTATGTGGTAACATTTACCATCGTTTTCTTCAACCAACAATTTCCTGTCTTGTGAGAAGAAGCGTAAAGATAGAATTCTGGAACTGGCCGAAGACGATACAGTGGAATAAGCTATCGTAGACAATTGCCAGTATCACCATTCGTGTCGAAACGTATTGGTTGGACACCAAGGAGCACCAATTTTCCGACGTACGAGGGAGATTGTGCACATTAAAATGATAGTTGGATAAAGGCTGAAGAAATTAAACGAAAGCCCAATGAGTGGCATACAGTCCACGATAACTGAGAGGTAAATGCTTACGCATGTTTTCAACACCTTTTTCAAAATATGTATTGCCTTGCTTTTCTTTGAGGGTCTATCTAACGATTCCTAAGTAGCCTATATGTCCCCAGCATGGGTAGCCTATAACTGCTATGGCTAATAAGACCAATAGGCTTTGATGCCAAAATGTAACAAGGCTATTAATGATGGGTTTCTCATGAGAGCTGACATTTGATTTAGATTGGTTTAGCTTGACCCCCAGAGCAGGATCTGCTGTTCTGTCAAATAACAGTGTATGTTGTAGTGTACTGAAGTTGTGGTGCTCTGGGCAAGGTAATTCCTGTGGTCAGATTTGGGAATTGCTCACCAAAACAGATGGCCCTGTACCCTCCTGCATGGATGCCATCCGTTGGCAATAGAGGCCAAAATAATTTTCCACAGTATTCAGTAGCCTGGTGCTCAAAAGTGCAGTTCAATAGTGCTAAGAAGTGTAGCCTACCTCTTCCACTAGAGTTCTAGCTCATTACACACATATACTGTATGTATTTTGGTTAATACGTTTATGAGACACACTCTTATTTTGGAAGATTTGATAATAGGCTTGCAGAGGGAGAGTGTTGATGTAGGCCTTAATATATTTATGTGCCTATAGTTAGACAGGTTGGAGTAGACTTGCTGAGCAGATAGGCGTACATGGTATCGGCGTTGGCAGAGTGGCAAAGCATGTGATGAATGTGAAGAAAGGCCATTAGTGACTTAAAAAAAATGAAGGAAGGAACCATGCAGAGTACAGAGATGCCTCACTAGGCATAAGATACCAGAGACATCTATGCTTTAGTAAAGTTGATTGTTGGTATATTTTCACACATTTGAGTTAAACTTGTATTGCTGGTGGTTTGGAGAGTGAATGAAGGGAATTTTATAAAATAATTTATAAAATGAACCAAAATATCCAACAGAGGATGCACATGTAATTATTTTCACTTTCCATTATGGGTTTTGAGAGAATTATGTAACAGGGATTATCCCTAAGTGATGTGACATTTTATTCAGAAGAATTTGCTGTTTGCCTTGATGTTGGAGTAGCATAGCAAGTGTGGCCTCAACTGTCTTGATGAATACCTTCACATACTCTGGACAGTGATTGAACCCCCTATGGACACAGGAAGTCAGGCAAGCACAGGAAACACCAAAAATGCTCCAGTGGCTTAGTTAATAAGTGCAGAATTTCATTTGAACAGTATGTTATGATCTGTTCTGAATGCTGTGATTACTACCATACATTTGTATACAGAGGGTGTCCCTCATATGTTTATTAATGAGGTGTTTATGCCCTGGTGTAGCTGTATTGTTTTGGGACAAGTGTCACCACCAGCAGTGGGCCAAAGGTGAGCTCCCAGTCTAAATTCACCCACTCTTGGTGGAGAGGGAAGCCACTGTGGAACAGTCCACTGCAGTTGCTGACCAGTTAGAGCTCACTGAGCAGCACAGTCTGCCCATTATCTGCTCATATTACTGCTGTGCATGCACATCTCTGTGAGCATTACATTATTAGCGGGGAAGACAGAGTTACAGGCACTCTTCAAAAAATTGGTGATGACATGACTATTCGATCAACTTAAAATAGTGCTAGTGATTTCTTGTGACGCACAGTGATTTCTGACTAGTGTACTGTATATGTTCATTAATAATGGTTGCAAAACTGTTGTAGTTCATTCAGTGAGATTGCTGTGTTTTCCTTTTGATTAATTGATTAGTTGTTTGACTGATAAAATGTTAGAAAATAGTGAAAACACTTTAGCAGTGTTTCCGACAGCCCAACATTATCACCTGAAATACCTTGTTTTGTCTAAACAGCAAATATATTTAGTTTACTGTCATAGACGAGTAAGTAAGCTGAAAATATAAAGAAGCTGCAATCATAGAATTTTTAGGTATTTTTCTTAAAAAATGACACAAATGATGGTAATTAATTTCATAGTTGACAACTAATTGATTAACTATTGCAGCCCTACTATGGGCATGACTTGGCTTTCACATTGAATTATACTTAAGGAGCATACACAATGAACTGGTGAGACAAATATGCAAGTCCTCAGATCCTCTAAATGAAAGGCATGGTTACTTAATTAGACTCCGTAGTGGTGTACCATAATACTTGTTTATGCACAGTTTCAGGATCAGTTTGAATGAGCTTGTTTCTGTGATTATTGTACTACTTCTTTGTGTGAGTGCCCTTAAGTGGACACCTAACATCTTTTCAGAACCTCAGAATCTAGAATATCATCAGTGACTAGAGCTCACAGTAGAAATAGAACAATCCCACTACTGAAGAGTATTGGTCAGTGGTGCTATTCCCCATTTCTGTCCAGAGATGCCATAGGGCACATTCATTTGAAATGGTTGTCTGTTTACCATAGTAAGGCATTATGAGAGGGCCATATGTGAATCCACGCTGAGAAGGCGTCTTATGTTGCTGTGTGGCACAAGCCTGCTTTGTTCTCTCTCGCAAATACCATATTCCTATTATTCCTAATGTTGCAATGAGTTATTGGTTCCTTACAAGACGTTTTATGATATAAACATGCTTTGAATGTATAGTACACGAAGTTGTAGACCACCGTTTCCCACAATTCAGTTTTGTGATCTATTCATAGATGACAGGTGTACGGAAATGGCACAGGAAAGATAACAGCGCACACCAGGCTAATGAGCATTTGAGCCATTGTGGTTTACTCCCAAACTTAAAGTAGGTTAATTATTAAGACATATAGTTGAAGGAGGCAATTGACCACTACAGTTCATTAACATACAACTCCATGAGACATTTCTCTCCACCACTTTGTGTGGCAGCACCGTGTCCAACTCAGTGAAATCAGCCCAGAGATGGAGGAAAGTAGCATAAGCGTGGAGTGTGTAGCATGAGCTGTGTGGAGGCGGCGGGGGCTTGTAGCTTGCTCTTTGCTCTTTGTCACAGTGTTTCGCTGATCTGTGTATTTTTTACCCCCGAGGCCCGCTTGGGAAGTGGTGACATCACTGATAAACAATGTCTGTCAGCCCGGCCAGGCCACCAGCCTTTCCTGACAGGCTACAGGCCATGAGTAATGCATGATGGGAAAGTGAAGAGACTGGCCGCTGGTGGACTGACCGTAGAGCCAGTTGTTGGACTTTGGATGTGTTCGTTCAAGATAATTTGTGTCAATTATGCACTCAGCAGATGTTGTCAAGCTCAGCATAATAATTGTAATTAAAGCAATAGTATGGTGTTTTCATCTAGAACTAACGAGTTAACATACTAAAAGCCAACAGCCTTGCATTGCCAACAGCAACAACAGAATAATTGTCACTGATAGTTAGCTTGGTGACAAATGGATTTTGGTCATATCTTTGGCAATGTCATGCTGTAGTTGTTTCTACACAGTTTCATACATTTTAGGCCTGGGTCATCACAAAACTGCATAGTGAAAAGACTGGTTGGCTAGTTGGACTGACCGGTGTGTCTGTCTGGTCTTCACATGACCACATGTCATGAACACATATTTAATGATGCTGTAAAGTCTAGATGGTCTGCAAAAGCATAGTTGTAAAACCTGCATTAATGCACTTTCAAAGTGGTGTGCAAAACTGTGATTCTTTGAATTCAGAAGTTGAAATTTCACGTGAGGAAGTTTATTTTACAGATGAAGTAGGTGTTCGGATTCATGGCTGTTTATTGGTGGTTATTGTGGCCCTTTCTCACACTACCTGCTTATAAATTGGGCCGTGAACCACAAGAGCCATGCTTAAGCGGCTAAGTGAGATTTATTAGCTCATCCTTACGTTGCACGAGATACAGCACGATATAATCATCTTCCTGCTGCACCGATGGATGTCCTTCCTTCCTAAAGGATAACAATACAGACATAAACCAGAGCTTTTCAACATACAAATGGGCCTTAATGTGGTTCTTCTGATGTGTCACAGAATCAGATTGTGAGAGGTTATGAATTGTGAAGCATGGTTATCAGAGGTTATGGATTGTTATGAAGTAGTAGGCTATCTGCCGATGGCCTTTTATCAATGCATGTGGGAACTGCTGACACAGAGCCAAAGGGGAAACACCTCCTGGTTTCTTACATATTTTTGGTCTTAGTATGCATCTAATAGCCTTTTGGTTGGTTCCTCATGAAACTACTTTTAATTGTTGTTAACTTAGTATGAAATAGTTTGACAAATTGCACAGTTATATCCAAATGAAGTGCTGTATTTGGAATGGTTTTATTTTTTAGATTGCAAGTTGCAGCTGATGTTCTTGAATAATGTTCTATTGTCTTAATACCCCCTCTGAATCTCAAAGATAAGTCACGATTTTGTCTGTTTGGTCAGCTGATGATCAGCAGTCCAAGTCAGCATATCCCCCTTCTATGTGTAGAGTGTAGTGTAGTGTAGTGAAGTATATAACAGTGTGTGTGTTCATGTGCACACATTAAGTGAATTTGAATCTCCGTTCAAAGTGTACAATGTTGTGAAACTACCTGTGAACTGAAACAACAGCAACCATATGGTTTGAGTGCTTTTCACTCTTTCCACTGCGCTTCCCCCCTCTCCCCACTGTCTGCCTGGCCTGGTGCATGCCTTGGCTTGCTCTGCAGACAGAACAGAACAGAGCAGAAGCGCTAACCAGTGGAGGGCCACACCCCGACAAACAGCCTTGTGGAAAAAAATGACCATCCGCACGCTTGATAAATGAACGCCGCTACGCTGCTGTGTGCAAACGACTGCAATGCACAGGGGAGTCTGTCGTGTGAGTGTGTGACCGTAATTGATTTGTCTGAGATTTAACTGATGCCCCTCAGCTCCAAATGGCAGAGTCACTCAAGAGAGGATTGTCTCTCCCTCTCTCTCTCTGCACTCTTGAGTTTAAAAACTAGGGAGTGAGGGGAAGGGCCATGGCTGAACAGGAAGTGACAGGATATCACAGTTCTGCCAGCAGTGACAATTAAGGCCAGTTAGGCACTCTTGCTGGTAATGGAATTCATTTGCAAAAGTACTACCCTGCTAATGTGCTTGGGGGTTGGATGTCATTAGTCATTTGTTCACTTGTTTCTCACGCTCAATGTAGCCCACTAATCGTATCTCAATCAACACATTGGGATGGCATTCACAAATTAATTATTATGAATGGGTCCTTGAGACCTGTTTTGAAAATATTCACTGTCTATTTGTGAACTTCTATAAGTAGGATGCTTTCAGTTTTCCAGTAGGCACAGTAGGGTATCAGTTGCGATCTTGGTAAACAGAAGTAAATAAACAGAAGGCCCTTCCGGATTGCCTTGACACTGGTCACTGAAAAATGATGGAATTTTCTGTACTATAATTAATGTGGTGGTAAATATGTAATATGCTCTGATGTTAATTTCTTTTAGTTATGCATGGTTATATAAATATAAATTATGATTGTTATAAATAACGTTTTGTTGCAAATCGATATGTCATTAGTCTATCCACCACCTATGTTATTCCTCAGTTAGTCAGAAGTGAAATAATAGAAATAATGGTATTCCCCAAATGCACAAAAACACTCAGTGTGTTTACATGATACTTGAAAAAAAACAGAATTATTGTGTTAGTCCGACCCAAACCAAGTTTTTAAATGCATGTAAACATGTTAGTCCGACTGAAATCGGAGGAAATCAACGATATTTGAGTCCGACTAACACACCTACATAATTTCAAAATAGCTTGAGTTACTCAAGCATCTCGATCTGACTCAAGCTACACCCCCCCCCTTCCTCCCGTGCAATTGAAACTCTCCTTAACTTGTATCTCGTTGGTGATTGGCTGGAATAGTTTGTTATGTTTTTATGGTCCAGGCTGGAGCAGATTGTTTTTGTTGCCATTTTTGGGGCCTGGGCTGTTTACAGCGCACAGGCAGCTAGCGGATGGTGAGGTGATGTTTGCTGTATGTGACAAAAAGTTTTAGCTTAGAAACCACGTAACATCGCTTAGAGCACCTTTAAGCCTTATGCCACAACGCTACATACTCATAAGTTGCACCATATTTCATACATATATGAATTAACATCCCCCAGAATGTCCATACGAACATTCAAGTAATATCAAGTATTTAACTAGTTACACTGATGATGCAAAATTCGCTAGTGAGCAAGCTAATCAAGCTAATATGGAATGGTTTGATGTTTTTGAACGGGGAGTGGAGCATCTAGATCAGGGGTGGGCAAACTTTTTGGCTCAAGGGCCACATTGGGTTTTGAAAACTGGCCGGCGGGCCGCACAAACCCCCCCCCCCACCCGCCCCCCCATGACACACACAAAAAAAAATATTTTTTTTATAGCCTATAATTTAGTATGAAACGTATTTGTTTTAAAATATGAATTGCTTAAAAATGCTGATAATTTTATGCTGTTTAACAAATGTATAAATTGTGCACTGTCGCTTTAAGGCAGTCGCTTTAATTCACGTTTATTTCTCAATGATCTTCTGCCTGCTCCGCTATGGCTAGTACCTACAGCTGGGCCCTCTCACAGTTTTTAAATGGTCAGTAGTGGGAACTACTGTTGCCTTCATGATTTCCTTTTAAAACTTTCTTATAAGAAGGAGATATCAATTATCAACAATGACAAGCCAGCTGGAACCTGCGGCTCTCTCTCCCTCTCGTGAGTGCAGACGCGTTCCCAATTAAATGGATCGCATAATGTTCACGTTAGATCTGCTGCAAAGGAGATAACTAAGAGTTAACTTAGTTTAACATGATGTTTTGACATTGACATAATGTTCTCTAAGGAGAGTGTCTCTATCGCAGGAAAAAAATAGCGAGCAGCCTGATAACCAAATGAAATGCTCGGAGGGCCGGATGAAAGTGCTTGGCGGGCCGGATCCGGCCCGCGGGCCGCAGTTTGCCCACCCCTGATCTAGATGATCTACGCCATCTAGCATAGCGGAGTAAAACATGCACACCTCGGTCAATAATTCCCCTCCCCTTTGATTCCCATCCAGCATGTAAACGCAGTAGTCCAGTCTAATCATCTAACCAGGCTATAACTAGCTCGGCTAAACTGTGCTGTAGTGACTGAGAAGACACTGGATGCACATCAGAGTGTGTTCGAAAACAAAAAAAACAAAAAAACTAGAGCGTCCAGAACATACTTTAAGCTGATGTACACGGAACAGTGGTCGCTGGTCCCCAGCGGTCAGTCCCACAGGAAGTGCCACTTTAAGGGGGAGACTGAAAGATAGAGAGACCTCTCATGAAAAAAGAGGAAATGGGCTCCTGCCTGGCCGGCGTGGTTTTGGAGCCTTGAGTGCTCGTGGCGTTGTTGGCCTATAGCAGCACAGCAGTGCCTCATGCGCCCCACACGTGACCGGCCCTTTGACTTTCCCAGCTGCATCTCCATAGCAACTGCCAGTTATGTGCCGCAGCTTTCCCATCCTGCCCTGCCAGCAGTGTGGTGGTTGAAGGGGAACAAAAATGACTTCCTCAGGACAGCCTGACCATCGGCTCTGTTGACCCACTCTTATCTCTGCGTGCTGCCGGTGCACACACACACACACACACACACACACACACACATACACACGCTGCTGCCATGAGGGCCCTTCTCTGAATACAACACTAAAACCCACTAGAGGAATGCCTCCATGTGCATTGGGTTTGGGTAGGTGTGTGTGTGTGTGTGTGTGTGTGTGTGTGTGTGTGTGTGTGTGTGTGTGTGTGTGTGTGTGTGTGTGTGTGTGTTTGTCAGTCAGTTCTTACTCTTCGGGGCAAGAATTGGTGTCGCCGCCCTCTTGGCTCACTTTGGTAGTATTGCAGCTCAAGAGTGAATGTTATAGGAGACTGATGACTCAGTCTCTCCTTCCCGCTGCATTTTCAGCGCTTCCTGACAAATGTGGTGGAAGCATAAAGAATGTGGAAAAACCAGCTGTTCAAATGCAAAGCTCTGAATGGCCATTTAGATCAGCAATGCTAAGGCCAGCTGTAAGGGTTGAGGGGGTTGTGTAGGGTCAGGCAGGCCGAGGGGGCCAAGGTAAACATACCAGCGCAACGTTGTTGCCACTGAATTCTTCATCACTCTGGCTGATGAAATCTTCTGTCAGACAGTAGCTGCTGAATTCTCTGGTGTCATAGCTGACACATTCCTGTGTACAATAGCTGGTGGACTCTAGTTTAACAGCTGCTGAGTTCTTAAGTATGTTGTCGATGCAGGGTTATGCTAACACATCATTTCTATTGAATAGCATGTCTCTGTCTTTGCTCCTGAAAATCCTTCAGTGACACGCTGTTGGTTATTCCAAAAGCATTCAAAAGTGACATTTTGAATAAGGACCTTCTTGTCTGTGATGGGCAATGATCGCTTGTGCGATACTTTGTGAAAGATTCGATCATTTTGGGCGGCTGTTTTTTTTTTCTAGAAATTAACCTTTTTTGGGTAATGGGATTTTCAATTTAATAAATACAAATTGTAACTAGCGCATTCTCTGCCAAGTTTGTTACTATCACCGTCAATCGAGGTGACCAAATTACTCAGAGAACTTATGATAAGTTGGCTAATCTAACGTTAGAACACGCCTGTTTTTTAAATCAGCATGATACAGCTTGTCTATTAGCTTCTACTAGTGCATGAGGATAACATGGAGGATAACGCTACCATTACATCACTAACACTTGTTTGCTCCTTCAGTCCCAATGGATTATGAAACACATTTCAAAGACCCTGTGGAGACCCTCATGAATAATGGCTAATAATTGCTCGATAACCGTGATTACAATTTTGACCAAAATAATGGTGATTATGATTTTTGGCCTAATCTGCGG
Organism: Alosa pseudoharengus; assembly: GCF_046254945.1. Classification (NCBI taxonomy): domain Eukaryota; kingdom Metazoa; phylum Chordata; class Actinopteri; order Clupeiformes; family Clupeidae; genus Alosa; species Alosa pseudoharengus. Next base: position 38,747,005 of record NW_027468870.1, read on the forward strand.
GATGCGAAGGTGAAGGTGAAGGTGAAGGTGAAGGTGAAGGTGGAGGTGGAGGTGGAGGTGGAGGTGGAGGTGGAGGTGGAGGTGAAGGTGAAGGTGGAGGTGGAGGTGGAGGTGGAGGTGGAGGTGAAGGTGGAGGTGGAGGTGGAGGTGAAGGTGTGTGCGGGTGGGAAAAGGTCTCTGTGTGTGATGGTTAAGCCCACCAGCGTGATGACTCGGCATGCTGACTAACTGCTAGCCTACCAGACCTGCAGTCCTGCTCCAGCCCCCCTCCTCCACGGCCTCTCCTGTCCCGCATCTCTCCAGCCCAGTGGAGCGAGTCTCAACAGGACGCGCGGCCTGATGGCTATCGCCCAGGCTGCACAGCTGGGAACATCTGGCCGCGAGCGAGATAAGGCAGGCCGAGCTGCCCCACCCTGCCTCGCCTGCAGTACAACTTCCTGCTGCAGCAGACCATTGCCAAATCAGCACGGTGCTGTGGCTGCAAGAAAGCTACAAATGTTGACCTGCTATGTGATAACCACAAATTGGAAGCTCAAACCATTTTGGCAAGAGAGAATAGTTTGGTGCGTAAATCGGTTTCTACATTTACAGTTTTTGGTATAAATAATAAAATATTACATATTAGGAATTCATTCATTAATTCAGTGCATCCATAGCTGGAAGCCATGGATTCATGTGTTCCATTTGCTCTTTATGCTATGGAGTGCACACATTTTAATCATACCAAAGCACATTATATGCAAACACATTTTTGAATGATATTGTGCCACATGCCAAGGGGATTGCTTATGGATCTATAGACCATTTGTAAAAAGCTCCGTGGAGTTCTAAAGGGGTCATTCTACATTCCAGGTACATAACTGGGACAGACACACAACAGGTTGTATTCAGATCTGGGACATTTTTGCTCTAGCCATGTTTTTATTGTCATTAGATATATGGAATTGCCCCAGATCGGTGAGGGGATTTAAAGGAGTGCCAAACAAAACAATTCCATCAATGAATGTGTGCTGTAGGGGCATATCAGACACACAAGTTTAATGATGTGTGCTGACTACCCTATATGTGTGTGTCACTGCCTGTGTGTATGTGTGTGCTGTTTTTCCCACACCTGAATAGGCGCCAGCTGTTTAGACGACCATTGAAATGTCTGCCATAGGCTCAGTCTAAGTGAGTGATGACAAAGGCAACTGCTGAGCCCAGGCTTTTGGTTGTTGTTCTCTGAACAAAGTGCACAAATGTACCTCCACAAGAGCAATCGGGCCAGTGTAACGACTGTTTAATGATAGAATCGATCATCCACAGACACCAGTAGGGACACTGAACAATAAGCTCTGATATCTGGTCCTGAAGATATCATAGTCACAGCACCTCAGTATTGACGGGAACAATAGCAGTGTCCAGGCAAACCATTGTCTATCCCTCTCAAAGACTTTGGTGGCTGTTATAGAGAAGAAACCAGAAAAGAAATCATGGTTAAGGAGTTGTGTATGTAGTGGTGTTTATGATGTAGGGAGATGCATCTGTCAGGGTGTACAGTGATTGGCTCTTAAGGTCTGGCTGATGCGCAAGGCAGAACATGAATCATCCCTGAGGAATGCTCTGGTGTTTTTGGCATTTGAGACATGAGCATATTGTTGTGCTTTTTTCCCTTTTTGTAATCAAGTGCCTATAAATAGAGGACTGGACACTCCCTGAGCATGAGGCTGTAGGAGCACTTAATATCCCAAGTGTTGGACAATGGTGACCTGAAATAGTGTGAGCTCTTGCACTTGTGTTCTTTGGAGTATATTTTACAGCCTACCTCAGAGTACACATTTCACAGATGGCCGAATTCCTTTGAAAAGGTTAAATTTCCAAAATGACCTCTAGGTCCTGAATGTAGTTTGCCTCCACATTAGTTCCCTTTTGAGGGTCTGTACATACCTCTCCACATTCACTGTTTGCTCTCTCATTGGGGAACACTGTTTAACTTTTGGTGGGAAAAAGTAGTGCTTTTATATAGTTATCATAACTTGATTCCGGATTTTGTTTCCATCCTTAACACCATGCATTGAAAGATTGATATGTACATTCTGAACATTGTCCATTAAACAGTAAATAAATTCTGTGGTTTGGATATCCATGTGAATGACTCTGAAGGCGATGATTCACAGGGTAACATTTTTTTAGCGATGTTGCCAGGCAGTGTTACTGACCGATGTTATTTGGGCACTTTCCCACTGATATTGGGCAAGACATTTTCATCTGGAGAAGGTGAATCATCGGCAGGCAACTTGTTGCAGTCATCCAATCAGAACATTGGAAACCTGTCACGTTATTGCCGGGCAACATTGCTGAAAAAAATCGCCCCATGTAAACCTCAAGGCTGTCAAAGATGGTGGTGATGTGAGGTAATGTGTTGGCAGTGTGAGCAGCTTCTTGTGAAGCATGTAATGAAGATGTGAAGATGAATGGTTAGGTGGCTTTTCTTCATCTATTTTATTGGCTCCATTTGGGATTCTCTTCAGGCCACGATTGGGAGAATCTGGCTCACGAGTCATTCTGAATAAAATGATAAAGTGAATCAGATTTCACTTCGTCATATTATTGTTGCTATTTACAGATTGCCTGAGCCAATGGAGAGCTGCTGTAGAAGAAGAGTGCATTAGGTACCTCTTTAAGCACTAAGACGAGCATTTTTTGTTTTGCATTTGGCAAGGACACAGCCTGGTGACTGGGGATTATGGCCTTGCAGTGTTTACAATAAATCTGCAATTAGCTGACTAAGTGGTGCAGAGTGCAGTTACTGTCGAAAGAGTTTTGCAAGCTGTGAACATGGATACTCCCTCAAGTCAAGAGCCATCCTTTTGTTTGGCATCGAAAAAATACAAAATGCATTAGATTTTTCCAGATTTCTCCCAGACTCTTATGTTAGTCACACAGTGCCTTGTAAATGCTCTTAAACATTGATATTTTGTGTTACACGGCAGTAAAAAGTCTATTCATCCAAAATATTTTAAGACAATTTGACGCAGTATCAAATGTACGGATGCTGTGCTCAAAGAAAATTTGTATTGGGCACAGCTTGGCACTATACTTTTAAATGGTGAAATCCCTTGCAGAGATATTTTTGTTGGTTGTTGGATATGTTGCAGTACTTGTCCTTTGGCCTCAAGGCTACTACCACAGTATACTATTGCCTGTATCTCTGTACAACACAGTGTAAGTGTTGTCAACATTTATAAAGATTTTCTCTGACTTTTCTTTGATTGTTATTGGCTGTAAGCAGCATATACACCTGTGCTTTGGCATTAAATTGGGTGGTTGGTTAGTGGCTGGAATCGTGTCTAACCTTTGAAGTACACACAGTGTCATGTTTGCTTTCCATGCACAGTAAATGGGTGGCTTTCCAGTGTAGTTAAACAAAGCCAATTGGTTCAGTCATTTGGACAGAAGTATAAGTGAAGGTAATTGGAGCATGTTAGCAGTATTGATTTGTGAAGCGATGTGAAGAATTGCATGCTATGCTGCCAAGCTACTGATACTGACACCACTGACATGCTCACAATGGGCCAGTGTTGGGATGGGCTTTGAAGGATTTGGACTGGACCTATGAAATAGATATCCCCATTATCAGTGACTGTAATTGTTTGCATTCTGTGAACTCAATAATGAAGCACACTGGTCTTTATGTTGTGGAAGGTACACTGTCTTGTAATTGTAACTGCAACTAATCTTAAGATTTGTGTTGTGCAAAGTCATAGTGCTGATCAGCAATGTATATTGTGGAATAGGTTTCAGTAGAAAGATGTTTATAAAAACAGCTGCCATTGGTCTTAACTCAAATATAGAGCAGCTGCAGCCAGCTGATCAGAACCAAACATGCTGTTAGGCTGGTTAAATGCATTCAATACATCCAGCATCATCTTGAAAGGAAAGAACTAGAAACTTCTGCATTGATGGACAGTTAGAAGAGTGAATAAATGTTAATAAATAAATGTTTGTATTGTTTTCTTTTTTTTTTAAAAATACCCCTGAAGAGGTGGTACTGTCATGATGAATATTCACATGAACTCATGCTTCCTAAAGTGTCTGGAACTGACTAAACCACTGTACATACACAGTACACCAAATTCATACCACATTTTAAAAAACTAAATTCTAACTAAATCAGATATCATCAAAGGTTGGAATGTCCTGGTGACATAACTGACCACATTTGCTTTGGACGGGTGTTGTCATCATTTCCCTGTGCACTTGTAGAATGTTTTCATGTATCAAGAGGGATAAGCACTTCTGTGGGCTTGTTGGCAGTTCCAGCCTTTAGAAAACAACATGGAAGTGAAGCACATCATAAGCTGCCAGTGTGCTGCTCAAGCCCATGTCCCTGTGTTCCAGTAGTGTAAACACAAGCCCAACAAGCGTCTTATGCACACAGCTGACTGACAAGACGGGAAAACTGCAATGTAGTCCAGAAATCACAAGTAAACACTTTATGCAAATAAAAAAGACCTGGTCAACTTTTGATTCGTTATCACCCTGAAAGACTCTTGTCTTGATATTGTTTGTCAATATTGATGGTAGATAAATGTGTAGATACAAATGGTCAAGTGGTGGTGGTCCTAGTTTAGATCCAGATGTAGTGGCACTGCTGCTGACTAAAAGGAATGCCAGGGAGATTTTTGACCCGCCTCACAAAAAGCCAATCCTCCTTGGTTTTACAACCTTCTTACCTGTGACGTTACAGTTACTTCCTTCTTTGGGCTTTGTTGTCTTTGATCACTCAAAATAATGATTGTATTTTATGGAGTGGGGTCCCGTAGAGGGTGCAGTCCTCTTGTCCTCTCTGATGGCTAGTGGCTCAGATACCAGTGTTCGATGGGCTATATACAGAAGTCATCATCAAATGCTCCAAATGTAAAGCACTTTGAGCTGCATTCTGTGTATGAAAGGTGCTATACAAATAAAGCTTATTATTATTATTATTATTATTATCATGCCTTTACCATGCTTTTTCATCCTTGACCTCTGTAGTGGCCGCATGTAGAGCAGTCTGCAGCAGTGATTTTGAAGTATTTGTTAAAGTGGTCAGCTAGATTCCCTCTGCATCTACCATGCTACCTGTGTGTTACCTTCTGACTGAAGACTGATTCTTCATGCGTGTTCCTGGTGACTTCCTGAGATTTTTTTTTTGAAAGAGTTCCTTATGTAGTGATTCAGTGAGTCTGGCTTTTGTAGTGGCGAGACATATTCAACCTGACATTCACACCCGGGGAGGAGAAAGGCCGAGAGCACCGAGATCAGCGTGGAGCCCCAGGGCAGGAGGAGAGGTCAGGAATCCTAATCTCTAACCATGATCCACACTGACACCCAAGTGACCACGGCATTGGCTGTGTGGTGGTGGCCGAGGGCATGACTAACCAGGCTTGTGATTTCGTGATTTACTAGCGACGAAAACGAGGAGTGTGTTTAGTAAACGTGGGCACTTTTAAGTGCATTAGCGGACCGTTATGGTAAGCATCTACTGCGGATGACTGCAGCCATTTACCTTACTGTATAGGCGGAATTACAGTACAGGCATTTTCTGTCTTTATATGTGCTGTGCTTCCTCGAGAGCCTAACCGTTTACATTGGCTCTGTTAGTGTAAAGGTGTAAAGCTGTTCACTCACAGCACTTGTAGATATGGTTATGAACACTAGCATACTGTACATGACTGTAGCCTGATATTTATGTGCAGAAGAACATGGATGTACTTGAGGCACACTGTGCGGTTTGTTATGTCTGCTTTGGAACTGATTGGACTCCTCTCCCTATGGGAGCTGTGCACGTTTACATATGTGTTTGTCTCTGTAGAGGCCCATGTGTGGTGCAACTGTACAGCCATTAGATGTGTTTGTCTCTGAGGCCCATGTGTGGTGCAACTGTACAGCCATTAGCTGTGTTTGTCTCTGTAGAGGCCTATGTGTGGTGCAACTGTACAGCCATTATCTGTTTTTGTCTCTGTAGAGGCCCATGTGTGGTGCAACTGTACAGCCATTAGCTGTGTTTGTCTCTGTAGAGGCCTATGTGTGGTGCAACTGTACAGCCATTATCTGTGTTTGTCTCTGTAGAGGCCCATGTGTGGTGCAACTGTACAGCCATTAGCTGATGGCGCTAATACTCATGCTCATGGACCCTCTCCCCGTATCGTGCCCGTTGTGTTGTCTTGGTCAATAGCTCTGAGGTGCTGCTGTTGTTGTGGGTGAAGGGATTTGATAACATCCTGTGGTTGTTGGTCCAAGTTAAGAATCAGAGACGTTGAGTTGATGCCAATGCTGCAGTTTAGACTGGGCATCCCCAGGGAAGCGTTCACCTCAAATAACTCCAAAGGCCCTCTGCATCCTCCATGGTCTTGAGGAAACCATGTCATTCTAAATGCTTTTGCCTATAGATTATATCAAGAAAGCACAACATTGTGTCTGTTTAGTCATGGAATTTGAACAACAAGGCTACTAAATATTCACTTGAATATTTTGATACGTTTGAGGACACTCAAAATAAGTCGAGGTTTCGATGAATCACTGTGGTAGCACATAGGATTTAACATGAAGTGCATCTGTGCCCAAACTGGCTATGGAATACCACATGCCTAACTGTTGCACTGTTGTTTATACTGTCGCAGCCACCTGGCCTGACGTCATCATACTCAATTCAGAATTTGAGTCTGATACTGCTCCATTGGGACATGATTATGTGGCGTGCTTCAACTGATACAGGGGGAAAATGCCTCTGCACCCAATTGGATAGTCCTAACCAATCAAAGCAATGAAATAGCTTACCGTGAATCCTGTAGGAAGAACACTCAAACCTCGAATCATCCTTCTTCTGCACAAATGCCTTAACATTGTTTTCTGGTCGTTTTAAAAGTTATTGCGCTGTCAATATCTTGTACAACACACAATAGTGAAATCTAAATATCTAGCTTCTAGCAACAGCATTTTTGTTGCTAACAAAATCAACCAAAGTGTGCTCAGGTGACGTGATGGTCGAGGCACTGTTGCTCATCTGTCATCACTGTACAAAGCCCGCCCAAACAATTTGATTGGTTCTAATCGCATTGGTTCGGGCATAGTTGTTTCTCAATGGAACAAGTCCAGACTGAATTTCGCACCTCAAAGTTTGTGGGCGGGGCTACGATCGGGCTGGCTTTCCAGGCTAGCACCCGCCCACTCTCATGCTGTACTATGACAGTTCAGTTAAACTGCCAAAGGTACCGTCTTTGATCTATGCACTAATTATGACAATTTTGACAAAGTCCAATGTTCCACCACTTGGATTTTCTTGGATTTTCATGGACTTTTGATATGTGATATTGAAAAGTTTCATGAACTGGATGCAACAAAAATGATTTCTGTTGCAATTAGTTTTGGGTTGGGTTAAATTTTCTCACAGATTGCCTGGACTACAAGTCCTTGCCGATGTGTGGGGACCGGCTGGCATGCTGGGTTCCCCTGGGCGGACTGGGCTGTCTGGGCTGCTGGAGCTGTGTGAAGCCTCCACTCTGATCCTACCCTCCGGGGGCCACAGCAACAGCACTACTGGTGCCGGGGCCTTGGTCTCCCTCTTTGTTTTTTTTTTTATCTTTAGTAGTTAGGCTTTTTTTTCTCTCAGTCCTTTCTCTTTCTCTCTCCTCTCCTCTCACTTCCCCCTAGCCACCCCTCCCCGTCCTCCGTCCATCGCAATCGTAATAAAACGTGAACGGACAGTCTAGCGTGAAGAAATGTATGTCCCCGAGCCGTGTGGAGATGCTGCCCGCTCAGCTCACATGCTCATCAGGGTTACTGGGGCAGAAGGAGCGCTGGGCTCCACTCCACTCCCCACAGGCCCTGGAGATGAAACAAGACCAGACCAGTTCAGACCAGTCCACAGCCCCATCCTGGAGGCCCTGAGGACAGGCAGGAAGGTGGAGGAGGTGGAGGAGGTGGAGGCCGGACAAGGAACAAGGTGTTGCAGCCATGATAGAAGCCACACCTTTCCTTAATTATCTTGTCAGGCTCATCAGCTGCACTCTCCGTACAGAGATTTACGAACAGGATATTTTAACCAGCTCTTTATTGCCTGTTACTACCACAGGCAATATATCTGACAGTATAGCAGACCTGTAGATTTCGTTCACTACTAAAGTAAAACTGATGACAAAGTTGACTAGTGTGAATAGTCTACACTATGATGGACAGATTACTGTGAATAGTCTAGACTATGGTGGACAGATTAGTCTAGACTATGGTGGACAGATTACTGTGAATAGTCTAGACTATGGTGGACAGAATACATTACATTACTTTACATTACATGTATTCATTTAGCAGACAGCAGGGGCGTCATGCAAGACAAAATTCAGGGGGGGCACAATCAGCCTTTTTTTTGGGGGGGTATTTTAGAGGGGGGCCGGAGATTTCTCCCCCTGGAAATTTTTAAATTCTGGCTGCTAAACATACCATTTCAATGCAGTTTGGGAGGGACAGAAATACCTTAACAGAGCAAACAGCAACCCTCCTCTATCTGAGGACTAAGCTAAAGTATCTATTTTGTATCTATTCTAAGTTCATGTAAAACACATAGGTTGGTGAAAGAACTGTAAGCTCAAATTCAGCTCATTAAAGTGTAAGTTCATTAAAGCATGTTTAGACACACACATTTACACTTAGGCCTACTACACATGATTTTAAAAACAGTACCATTGCAGTTATGATTTGAAATTGATATGTGACCTAAGAACAATCTTACATTAAAAAAGGTTCTGAGGTCTGAATTTGTCTGCTCAGAAATTAAATTATTTTAATCTTAATTCATGTGATGAAGGAATTTGAAAGAAGTTTGATAGGTTTCAGTGCTGAGTAAGGTTAACACAAAATATTTGAATATTTTACTAGGCCTACTAGTAGCCTAATCTATTTTTCATTACCATTATGGCAAGCAATAGGCCACCTCATTTGTAAGTTGCTACCTGCAAATCATGAGCAAGTGACCTGATAATAAAGTTATGAGCACATGAGAGAGAGTATTATACTTTCTTGCCCTCTACATCACGTCATAGCAATCCTATTTATATAAAACAACTTTAGGAGCTCATTTTGAACGGATACCCTATCCCTTTTCACTACATGGATAAGCTGCCAGATACGTGAAGAGAACAAGTGGAGAAACATCCAACGCGATGCCTTGGTAGACCTAATGTTATTAGGTTGGATTTTGTAGTCACTGCAAATTGAACACCCCATGAAACTGGAAACAATTGAACCAGGAGACTTAATACTACTGCTATGTGTAATATTTGTAAGAGTAGGGGAGACCGGGGCTGGTTGGAACAGGGGCAGGTTGAAACACTGTTAATATCCAGGCTACTAGAGGGAGCTGCAACAAAATTCCAACACTAAACTGACGGCCTTATTGAGTAGCGTAAACTCACGTATGTAACTGGTCTCCAGGTCGTTAACCCTTTAGGTGAGAACAACTTTTTAATTTTTAAAACTTAGAATATGCACCTCCCACTAAATACATCCTAGAAGGGTAATAGTTAGGGATATAAAAAAAATATTGATTATAATTGATTGCTAGGGGACTCATCTATAATTTAAAATGAAGTTTGAAAACCTGAGGTGACTGATATTAGCAGGCTAACAGCATTTGTGCAAAAAAGTTTGACCTAATGTGGGCGGGGCAGGTTGGCACACTGATTTTGGGGTTGGTTGGCACATACATTCCCTATGGCTATTTTGTGACAAATCTATAAACTTTGTATTTTATGCATAAAAACATCATCAATCTTTATTTTAACATTGTTATTGTAATTACTGAACATAGTTTTACATTTGGAAGCATTTCAGACATTTTTAAACATTTGAATTAAAAAAAAAATCGGTAGGAACCAAATTGGTCTTGACGATGGGCCCTACTGAAGAAAAACACACAGGAAAGACATCAGCAAAGCCCTACAGGCAGCCCAGCCTAGGCTACCTAGGCTAGCACGTGCCCCCTTTATTTCAATGGGCATGACGCCACTGGCAGTGGCGCAGCAGAAGGAGTTTTGGTTTAAAAAACAGAGCATGATTTGGGATTCTTCGTTGTGTCTGTCTATTTATAATTCTTATCAGCATTGTACTGTAATTGCTTCTGAGCAACTACTTGATAAGTCTTTTTCTGGATTCCCTGTGGGTGAAAAGTCAAGTTGCGAAGGCCTCTCCTTGCATAATGTTGTTTTCCCATCAAATGACTTCTGATGAAGAGATACTCCGAGTGGTACACTGAGCATTCGCATTTGGGCAGAGCGACCACTGCAAGAATTTAACAAGCTTACGAGCTTAACTTGACAAACAAATGCAAATAATCTGAAATAATAACAAAAGCCAAAAATTGACCGAGAGGCCAAGCCATAGTAATCCAGAAGCCAAGAATTACCCCGACGTGAGCCGCTCAGTAAAAGTGTGTGGTGGTCGCTGGCAGCCTCCTCCATCCCGGCCTACCCTCCTCCTCCTCCTCCTCCTCCTCCTCCTCGGCCATCTTTGTAAATAATTAGCCGTCTCCAGGGCCCAGAGCCAGGCAGGCACACATGCATCGTTTTGTTTTCCTTCTGCGTGCGTGCGTGCGTGCGCGCGGTAATGCTCTTGTGCGGAGAGCACTACGATTTCTCTCTCATTGTTGTGTTTCGATCTGAAGGCTGCCTGTGCTCTGTCTGTTTGCCTTGGAGCCGTGCATGCGTCTAGCTGACTTCAGACACACTTACATGGAGACAAAGATACATAATATTATGTCCTTTATCCTTGTCTTCATGTCAGCCATGCAGCCTTGTTTGAGTCTTTTCCAACTTTGCATGTGCTGGAGTCTACTATGTTCACAATCTGAGCATTCGGTATGCCTTCCCTTTTTGTCTTGATATGATCATTTATTTAAACTTGTCTCTGTTGACAAGTGTCTCTTGTGATAGCAGGCCTACAAATGGGCCAAAATACTTGCAATCATAATAAACTCACTTGTGATATTCAATCTACAAGTTATGAAACATGACTGCTCTGACAATTTACATAAAGGAATATTTAGGGGAAAGCCTTGTAAATGATTTCCTAATAAACTCCACATTATGCAACAGCTTGCTGTAATTTGCGACAAGTGTGGAATTACTGCGGTAAGCAGATTGTGTGCTAAGCACTCTGCCAAACCGAAACTTGTTGATGGTGAACCGGTTTATGGAGGCTTTTTTTTTTTGCTTTATTAATCCTTTTACTCAACTATGTTATTTTCCACATTTGTGGTCCCATTCAACAGGAGTGTCACCTGCAATCAGTCTATTCTTTAATCCTGATGGTGCACATGGTGCCCAGGCCTGGCAAAGAAGAGGTGAAAATGGGATTCTTTGGCCAGTGCTGGTATGCTGAGAAAATGACAGACAGATCCAGCTTCTTTTTGTTAAAATAGGCCCCTCTGCCTTATGGAAAAAGGGAATGTCCTGTGAGACCTTTGTGTCTGTATGCTTTGTTGAGCTGTCATTGTCATTTTCTGGACCAAAGCGGCTATTTTTAACTGCCCAGTTCTCAGTCATTTCCTACCTAACCCTCAGCCCATTTCCAAGTGACTACGTTTCAAGGACCAAATATCAGCAGAGATTCTTTGCTCCCAGAGTGAGGTAGACACTGTCTTCGTTGCAAAAGCAGACTAGTTAGACTATTTTCTGGCTTGAGAGAGAAAACATTTACAGTTCATACATGGCTGCCTCTATGCGTCTAATGCAAAACTGCTCTCACGCCTCAAAGAGATAAAATCCTGATCCTTGAACAACACTGCTCTTTCATCTACTGATTTGGGCAGCATGCACTACACTGACAATCTATATTATTTCTGCATTAAGCAGCTTAAGTGCTGTGTTTTGTGGTAATGTTGTGGAAATAGGACGATGCATCCTTTTGATAAAAAGGAGACTGCATGAGTCAGAGAAGGGTTCTTGTCTGTGCCGTGGCTGGAAAGCTTGCCATTGTGTGACGGCCTTTTGGAATGTTTAGGCTCTGGGATTGTTGACCACGGAAAGCTGAAATAGAAGTTCTCAGTCAGGGAGAGAGAGCGATGAGCGAGCTTGAGACTAGCCAAATCCTGCCCCCTGCATTTCCTTAAGACCCCCACCCTTTTCCAGCACCTCCCCCACCCCTGTCACCCTTGCCCCCCCCCCCCACCCCCATTCACACATTCAGGAAATGGGAGCCCTGCCAGAAGCCCTCTCTGTTTCCGGGAATCAGTCCCACAATGCCGCTGTGTAGCTGTGGGCTCTGACGTGAGCGCCATTGTTCCCAACGCAGGGCTCATTGTTGAGGGGAAGGAACAGCAGCAAAAACAAAAAGCACCCGCGGAAGGAGTGGGGGAGGGGGGATTGGGGGGGTTAGGGGGGCAGAGAGTCTGTGCTATTTCTGTACAGAGACTCACTTAAGGTTGGAGTGCAGTATAGAGGCCTCTAATAAGAGCAGATAGGACTGCTAGCACAGAACGCCCGGGCATGTAGACCTGAGAGATGATGTGTTTGTTCAATATATGAGGACTATAGCTAGCGATAGGTAGATGAGGAGACTGTGTAGTGATTAGGGGTGGAGGAGTATTGCCAAACACTAATTGAATCACTGATAGTATGATGACTGAAGTGGCTGTTACTTCATATAGGCTACACAACTGTTTACCTTCCCGATACAGATAGTGGATTTTAGGCTATGCACAAATCATCTGACTACAACAAATAAAGTTTGCATAATGGGAGCAGTTCTAGTTCTTATTTGATTTAGTCCCCTGTAGTTCTTGTTCAATTTCTTAACGTAATGTAAATAACGTAACCTAATTAGTTTGAGTAATACTGAAAGGGCTCAATCTCTATAGAGAGTGGTCCTTGTATTGTTTTGTATTTTATTGTATTGTTTAGAGACTGCCTTATCTCCTGTGTGGCCTGTGAGTCACATCCCTAATCCTGGGTTACAGAAGAGGTTGATGGCAGAAGCTCCTTTGATAGGAATCAGGAGGTTGTGGGAAAAGTCATCTCACAGGTGGGCTCAGCTCATGGAGAATGAACACCCCAGCAGTGTTTTTATCTTGGTGGATCACAGCGAACGGCGTGGGAGAACAATAGATAATCATGGGTTTCCTAACGGTGCGTGGTGTGTGCTTGTGGGTGCCACATGGGAAAATGAACTGAAAATGACGAAGTGTCACCTAGGAGCGGGAACTGGAAGGGGTTTTTTGACATGCTTTTTGGAGTGTTGATGGATTGTCACTGGGATTCTGCCTCATTCTTTCCCATTTCCTTTCCTGCAGGTTTCCCAAAAAAACTACCAGGTGAGAGGGGCTCTCCAACACTTCCTGCTGTCCACATGTGCCTTGTGAAAGAGCTCCCCAGTGTGGGAAAAATGAGAGGATGAATGCATGTGTTGTACATGTCACTTAGATTAATATTAAATTAAGAGGAGTGTGTCTGTGTGTGTGTCTGTATCTGCCTGTGTCTGCCTGTGTGTGTGTGTATGTGTGTGTGTGTGTGTGTGTTTGTGTGTGTGTCTGTATCTGCCTGTGTCTGCCTGTGTGTGTGTGTGTGTGTGTGTGTGTGTGTGTGTCTGTGTGTGTGTCTGTGTGTGTGTCTGTATCTGCCTGTGTCTGCCTGTGTGTGTGTGTGTGTGTGTGTGTGTGTGTGTCTGTGTGTGTGTGTGTGTGTGTGTCTGTATCTGCCTGTGTCTGCCTGTGTGTGTGTGTGTGTTTGTGTGTGTGTGTGTGTGTGTGTGTGTGTTTGTAGGACAGGAAGTATTCTCGGCAAGGACCATCCCCCGGACAAGAAGTCCAAGAGTGACAAGCCAGCTGTCTCCTCCTCCAATGAGTTTGATCCCACAGGTAATAAGCCACAGTGCACACAAAACTCACACAATAACACACCAGCACACACAAAGCAATAGCCCACGAGTGATCCATGGGGCTCAAACCAACTTTAAATGTCTTGGTAAAGTCACTGTGTCGGCCCAAAGCCTTATATCTCTTACTTTGTTGCCATAGTATTGTAGCACAGCCAAGTTGGCTTCTATCTCTTCCTTTGCTCTCATAGTAGTGTAGCGGAGCCAAGTTGGCTTTATTCAGATTCAGTTCTATCTTATCCCACTTTTCCTCACACTCCTTTCTGAAATATTTATGTAAACTGGAGCTGGAGTAAAAAAAATACACCTTTAACTACCTACAGTGGGCTCTGCCGTCAAAACGACTTAATGACCCGCAATCTCGCCACCCATCAAGTTTCCTGTGCCGCTGCCAGTTTTGTGATTTCATAAACACTGTGCGGCCCTCATCATAGCAGTGTCACTGCCCTTAGCCGGCCTGTTGTTGCGCTGAGCAGTGAGACTGGCCTCTGCTGTCTCTGCCGTCCATAAGTGCGTATGCGCCTGGGTCTCAGAGCCAGACTGTTTACTCGAGTGCCCTCTTCACCATGATTGACGTGGCATGCTATTGTAAAAAGGATGCTTGCAGCTTATCGCTCTCACAGACATGCCAGCGCTTGTGCCACTGGATAGGGGTGACGCCAGGGGAGGGTTATTACTGAGCTCCCATGTGGGGGTGGGAGAGCGCAGGGGTACGTGGATTTGATTCAAGGACAGGTGCCACGGCGGCGTCTTATTTAGTCAATTCCCACCAGAGGGTCTTTGATCCGATATGGCGGGGGGGGGGGGTACTGGGTTTGAAGTGTAAATCTTTAGTGTAGTCCTCAGAGTCTGTCTTGTCGGAGCTCTGCCTTTATCAGTGGAGAGCTGAGTCATAACCATCATGGCTCCTTGAGAGTATGTCTGTTAGATCAGGAATATCACTTCTAATCTCTGGAGGATAAAAGAAACACTATCCGTGTCTATGCTCCGACTGTGTCTATGTATCTCTGCTTGTGTCCTATATGGACGTCAGTGCTTTTAGCTGGATTATTAGTGAGTACACTTGAGCTGTTTTCATTCATTTCTTGCATTTTACCCTGCATGTTTTATTTGATGCATAAACAGTCTCCTATGCCTGCAACTGATTAGCCAGAATTGGGACAGTCACCACTAGAAAATTGCCATGTCATTCCTCCCCATGATGGGAGATGTTGTGGTTGGAAATGCCAAGTTAGTATGATAATTGCTATTAGAAATAGGATTGGGTGAGAGTCATCACTAGATACCACCACACAACATTGTTAAAAATGGCTACAATCCAGTTGGCAAAGTTTGAAACCAAATTATACATTTGTACTGACGTATACTTTTAATGTTGAAAGTCTCCATAGACATCTTCCTTTTTTTTTCTTGTGTTTTTCCCCCTCCTTGTTCATTTGTTCCCTCTCTCTTCTGGCTGCTGTGTCCGGGGTGTGTTCTGCTGGCAGATGCGCTGGTGCAGAACAGCAGCCTCAGCAGCAGTAGCAGCAGCAGCAGCAGCTGTGTTGTAGCCGACGGAAAGCCCGAGTCCTGTGGTAAGCTGACGCTGACGCTGACGCTGACGCTGGTGTTGGTGCTGCTGTGGCTTCCTCCTCCTCTGCCTGCCCGTGTGTGTGTTTGTGCGCGGTCTCTCCCACTACCCAACACATTGCTCCATTCCTTACACTCGCACACACACACACACACACACACACACACACACACACACACAAAATCTTTCTTTTGGCCTGGAATTAACTCTTTAGACTTACCATGTGTTGTTAACAGTTTCCTGGTTAGAGGGTGTTTGCTCTATATAACCTGTTTTTTCCTTCTCTGGATTGAGGACCTCACTGCCACCGCCATAACAGCTTCTATTTAACGAGAGAACATTATTTATCAATTTGCCCATACAAATATAGCTGTGAGCATTCAAAAAAACATGCATGCAGCTGTTGGTATAAAAGAGGAAAAGGGAAGTGACATTTTGGAGGGAAGTCTTTGGCAAATTACTTGAAAAGTGTAGAACCACTTTTAAAAAAAGTGCCACTACCATTAGATGAGTGGAGTTAATTAGGCACTGTCTTTTATTTCTGCAGAGTTAATTAGGCACTGTCTTTTAGTTCTGCATCAGGTTGTTCATTATCCAGACTTGCTAATATCTGTCAGCCCTAGTAAATATGGTCAAGCTGTCAAGCCCAGGAGTATAATGTTTGAATAGTAAGGAAGTAGATTTGCACAGTACGATGTAGGCTATAGCATGCAATTGATGGTCTGGGGCTAATGACTTATCCTATTGCTTATCCTTCTTTTTTATGATGGCTACTTTGTACTGAAGGGTGCAGTGAGCGTTCCCGTTTTGCCTTTGGTTTAATAACCCGTTCACAATCACAAGCAGCTTCATTTGAATGGGCTTGTTCTGAGAGCATGTGAGCACAGTTTGGTAACACACACACTGATTCCCACTGAGATCTACTGCTGAACGCCAGCAGGCCACTCCTCACCTCCATGCTCATGAGTGTCCGTCTGCATATCATGCTGTAATGCCCAGCTTTATCCCTGTGTGCTGTCCACTGTAGCTGAGCAGTCGAGAGACATACAGTCCTAGTGGATGTGTGGACAGTTGACACTTTTGCCTGTCGTGCAACTGTTACGACATGATGCTGATGTCTCTCCAGGGTTTTCTCTCTCTCTCGTGAGAGAGACGAGTATCTCAGCTGAATCTCTGTTTGTGAGACTGGACGCAGCCAGTCTGAGCCACCAGCGTCCAGCGTGGCTGGATATCTGTATTCCAAGTCCTCCACCTTGGAAGTCACTTTGTCTGGCGGCCTTCCGTTGACCCTAACATGCACCGCAGACTCAAGCACATTTTGCCCTGAGATGGTGGCGCCTGTGCTTGCCAAGCTCATCCTTTTATCTGACTCTTCATAAAGGGTAATCATGACTCTCTCTCTCTCTCCCTCATCCCCCATTCACCTCCTCCCCTCGCATCTCTTCCTCTCAACACCTGTTGCCTGCACCCCTCCCCTCTATTTCTTCTGTTCTTCCTTTCTTTCCTTCTTTCTTCTTTCTATCTTTCTTTATTTCTTTCACTCCCCGCCTCCCTTGTCTTTCTCCTCTGCTCCCTACCCAGGGCTTGTTCAGCGTTGTGTCATCATTCAGAGAGATGAGAATGGCTTCGGCCTGACCGTCAGCGGAGACAACCCAGTGTTTGTGCAGCTCGTCAAAGAAGGTGAGGCTATGTTTCCTTTCCACTCTCCCTCCTGTCGCTCGCCGTTCCACACTCTGCCCCCCCCCCCACACACACACACTCCCCCTCCTCCCTTATTCTTAATTTCCTTTTCCCTCCTGTCCTGCAGATGGAGCTGCCATGCGAGCTGGTGTGCAGACAGGAGACAGGATCATAAAGGTGCGTGCATTTGCATACTGATGACGGAATCTGGAATCTGATATTAAACACTTCACAGACAACTAGCACACTGCCGTATAGACCCTTTCAACAATAAAAACAAAAACAATGCTTGAACATTCTATTTGGGCCCCAATCTACTTCCTCTGCATTAAAGGTCCAGTATGTAGGAAATAATGGAAAATAAACTGTAACCATTCCAAAAATGATCACCATATGTTGTCAGAGAGTAAGGAAACACGATGAATTGAAGTAATGGCTTATTTGACAACATTACTCTAACCCGTAAAGCACCGTAAAACCCATGAAAAAAAATGAGTTACGGGGCGGAATCTCTTGGAATTTTCGTTTATGTTTTGAACGATTAATTCTAGAATAGCGTATTAATAATGGGCTAGCGCGTCCTCCTATTTGGGTTGCCAAATTAGCAAAGGCCAACTGTCAACAGCTGTCAGTTGAAGTCATGAACGCCTACGAGAGGCAGGCAAATTTCCAAAATTAAAACAAGAAACAAATTAAGTGGACATCGGAGGAGCTTCCTGAGATGGTGACGTCTTCGTCAAACGAAGAATATCAAATCTGACGCAGAGCTGGCCATATTTCTCCACAACAGGTAGCCTAGGCTAAACTTCATCTGCATCGCTAACTTCAGCTAAATATGTTAGGCCTACGTTGGTTAGAGAGGTATGTTTTGTTTTCCCTGTTTCTGTAATGTGTAGCTGGGTCATGGTTGGAGAAACGTTAAAGCAGCTGCAGGTCAACTAATGTTAGCTAAGTCTTTATTACATCTGGCAACCCAGAAGAGGCTCGCGTCTGGTAGTCTTGAGAACGTTCACCAGTGTTTTGATTTTGGCCTACAGAACGTTCGGTAACAATCCTACAAATCGCACCTTTAAGATAACATGGAATGTTAAAAAGGAAGTCTTGTGGGGTCAACTATGATGCTGATAATGGAACTCTCTTGAAAGGGTCTATAACATGGAGTCGCATACCACACACCATGGCTAGATGGATCAAAAAGCATGCTAGAATGTTTGCCGTTGATGTTCCTGTGTCCATCTTTAATGAGCCTGATCTGATACCGGTCATCTGTGTGTAGCCATAACACAGGTTAGGAACCACCAGATAAGGGGCTGTCTGTCCCACTGGTCATCTGTTTAGATGGCATTATGTCATCTACTGGCAAGAGGCAGAACTGCAGTTTCCAATTTTCAATTGCATTGGGCCTCCTGTATTCTGATACATTGTTTTCATTGATTGTTTAAATCTTAACACTTATGACTAATATATTTTCCCCTCTTTTCTAGGTCAATGGAACATTAGTAACACATTCAAACCATGTGGAAGTTGTTAAGTTGATAAAATGTGAGTAAAATATCACTTTTCATCACATGGGTCAGATAATCTCTTCAGTGATGCACCATTGACCCCCCCCTTTTTTCTCTCTCTCATTCTCTCTTCCTCCCTCCCTCCCCCCCTCTCTCTCTCTCATCCCCCCTTCCTCTCTCTCCCTCTCTCTCTCTCTCTCTCCCTCCCTCCCTCTCTCCCTCCCTCCTTCTCTCCCTCCCTCCCTCCTTCTCTCTCTCTCTCCGTCTGCAGCGGGCTCCTATGTGGCCCTCACGGTGCTCGGCCGGCCTCCAGGGCTGCCTCAGATCCCACTGTCCGAGGGCGAGGGCGACTCGGGGTCCCTCTCCCTCTCCTCCCCGCACTCCCCCGGCCCCACCACAGGGGAGCGCTCTTCCACCTCCTCCAGCCCCTCCGACCGCGTCACCTCCCCCCTTCCTGCCTGGGTGAGAGAACACGTGCCTCATGCACCAT
Source organism: Alosa pseudoharengus (assembly GCF_046254945.1). Taxonomy (NCBI): domain Eukaryota; kingdom Metazoa; phylum Chordata; class Actinopteri; order Clupeiformes; family Clupeidae; genus Alosa; species Alosa pseudoharengus. Next base: position 38,766,134 of record NW_027468870.1, read on the forward strand.
ATTAGCCGCTGAATCATCCTTTCCACTCTGAACTTTCAGTGTGTGTACCAAATATGTCTCCATAGACAAAGTGCTATATTGAATATGAATGATTTTAGGGTCACTTCATGATATCTGACATCTTGACAATAGGATGGCCATGTAATGTTTTGTGTTCCGAGCCTTCTTACTCAGTGACTCCATGTTTTCTCCTAGGAGGAGAACAGCACAGCGTACAACCAGAAGGTGGATATCGTGCACCTGCAGAAGATGCTGACAAAACAGCAGCACAATCACCAGGCAAGTGTGCTTCCTGTGCTAATGGTGCGCCATCTGCACACTGACTGGGGGTGGACAGGGAGACTCCCAGGGGGGACTTGTGTTGTTTTGTTGTTGTTTGTGCTTGTTGATCTCCATGGCTACTCATCGAAAGTCTTTGTGTGTGTGTGTGTGTGTTCACACACACACACACTCACTCACTCACTCACTCACTCACTCACTCACTCTCTCTCTCACACTCACACACACACACACACACACACACACACACACTCTCTCTCTCTCTCTCTTCACTTCTGGTGCTTTCCTTGTGTAACCACCTTAATCTCACTTCTCTCTTCCGGGGGATTCAGCACACACACACAGTCTGGAGTATCCTTGGGTGTTGTAACAGTAGCGCATATGCGGCTCAGTCGGTGGTGTGTATCCTGACCTCTCGTCCACTGCAGGCCATGAAGGAGGAGTGCAGCAGGAACCCCTCTCCCAAACTACTGAAGGAGATCCAGGAAGCCAAGAAGCACATTACACTGCTCCAGGGACAGCTGAGCAAGGCTACAGCAGCTGCACAGGTGCGTACACACACACACACACAGAGACGCACAGAGAGAGACACAGAGAGAGACACACACAGAGAGACACAAACAAGAAACCTTTTCCTCAACAAATTTAACTCGGAAATTCCTAATTTTAATGAACTTAATGACATATCAAAATTAAAGATACTATTAGGAGAAGGAGATAAAGCATATCTTGCTGCCCAGTATGTATCAACATGCCACAATCTGAGGGACAATGAGAGACCTATATCGACAAATAAATACACACACGACACACACACAAACACGCAGACACACACACACACACACACACACACACACACACACACACACACACACACACACACACACACACACACACACACACACACACACACACTCTGCATCATACACTGCATTTTATTTTATTTTACCTATTTATTTTATTCTTATGAAAATCTACTGACATGTATGTGTTCAGATTTATTGTATAACTGCTTTGGCAATATAAGTGAGCTTGTCATGCCAATAAAGCATTTTTGAATTGAATTGAATTGAATTGAATTGACACAGAGAGAGACGCAGAGAGAGACATAGAGACACACAGAAAGCACTTACCTCACACACACATGCATACACACACACATACATGCATACACACATACATACACATGCCTCTTTCTTTTCCTTACATGCACATACTACACACACACACACAAACACACACACGTGGTGGTAAAAGTAGGCATTTTGTGATGGTTCCCTTTGGTATTTTTAGATCCTTGTGAACAAAGTGGTGTTACTGGAGGAGAACATTTGCTAAAGTTGTGGTAGAAAGTGATGAGTCTTGTAATTCTTTTATGCTTGTAGTGCATAAACGTTGAGATGAGCTAGGATCTGTGCTTGTGAAACACAGTGTGTGTGTGTGTGTGTGTGTGTGTGTGTGTGTGTGTGTGTGTGCGCGTGTGTGTGTGCATGTGCGTGTGTGCGTGTGTGTGTGCGTGTGTTCATTCATTGAAGCCTTGTGCCTATTCTGTCAGGATGGTGGCGTATCATCTCAGCTGTTGGAGGCTGACGTGGACGAGGTGGGCGGTGGCGAGAGTGAGCAGCCTCTGTCCTGGGCCACTGACTCAGCCCCCGACAGCTCCTGGCCCAACAGCACTGCGCCTCCTGTAAGGGCTTCTCCGCTCTACTCTACTCTACTCTACCCTACTCTGCCACACCCAACACACCAGCGCTTACAAGAATGACATTTACATTTCTATTTCATTTATTCATGTAGCAGTCGCTAATCGCTAGTTGCTAAAGACCCAGAGAGAATTCTATCAATAACGTCTGTGTGTTTGCATTTGTGTTTACTTAATGTGTGTGTGTGTGTGTGTGTGTGTGTGTGTGTGTGTGTGTTTTATTCTGCAGGCCTCTCCGTACCCAAACGCTGCCCTCCCAGATAGTCCGTGCCAAAGAGAGACCCCCTGCCACAGTCCAAAGACCACTCCCCGGGGCAGCCTGAACTCCTGCCCCTCGCCAGACACGGAGGACCTGCCAGAGCTGGTGAGTTCGGCCAGCTTCTCCACCGGCCTGTCCACAAACACCATGACTTCAAGTTGCCTTTTAAAATCAACTAATGTGATGGTTAGAGGCACTTTGTCACTTTGGACAAAAGTGTCTGCAAAATACCATAACCATAGCAAATCAGAGAAAAATACCCATCTGCCAATGAAAAGCAACCATTCTTTTAATATGGGGTTTGAGGAAATTGCTTTTTGTCTACTGTAGCTATTTGTAGCATATGTACAGTACTATTAATGTCTGTTTTTGACAGTTTGTGTGCAGTTGATTATCGCTGACATTACAGTAAATCACATGCCTGTGTCTCTGAGTAAATGGGGGTGTGGTTTTGCTGTGTGTGACACAGGTTGTGTGTTTCTCTTTCTCTTCCTCCCTCTCTCTTTCTTTCTTTCTTTCTTTCTTTCTTTCTTTCTTTCTTTCTTTCTCTCTCTCTCTCTTTCTTTCTTTCTCTCTATCTCTCTCTCTCGCAGGACTCACAGTCTAGTCTCGGCAGCCCCATGTCACGCCAACCCCCTCAGATCATCGGTGCCGAGGACGACTACTTCGGCGATACTGAACAGGACCAGGTGAGTTCGGAGTCCAGCTTTTGGTCAGTCTACCCAACGTCCACCCTAAAGGTCAGGCATGGGCCGGGCTTTTTAAGATTTAAAAATAGAACATTATTTATAACACTTTTGAGAATTGATGATGACTTCAGGATGAGCGTGTGGGGTCAAAGGGCGAATAGATACTACTTTAATACCCCTATCGGGTGTCAAAGGTGAAATCGCCATATCACGCTGAAGAAGGGTGTCTTGCCTGAAATGTCCGTGGGGTGATTATAAAAAGTTTAAAAATAACTGACTGCTATCCTTTATTTCTAAAGTTTATTGTTGACTTCAGGATGAGAAATCTAAGTCCTAATCTTTAAGCCCTGTCTGTGTATTGTATACAGTGGTCAAATGTGTAGTCCAGCAGCCGTTGCCTTACACTGCCCTCTCTTTCTGTTGTGTTGGGCAGATTAATGGGCAGTGCAGCTGTTTTCAGAGCATGGAGCTCCTGAAGTCTCGACCTGCGCACCTGGCTGCCTTTCTCCATCATGTGGTCTCCCAGTTCGACCCTGCGCCACTGGTCAGTACAGCAGCAACAACAACACATTTATATAGCCCTTGTAAAGGCACCCAAAGTGTTAGAAAGTGCGGCTGAAAGAGACCATCAGTTCAGTTATAACTCACAACATTTGACACATACAATTTGTATACCACCACATTGACAAAAAATGTATTCACTAATTTGAAAAAAAATCTTTTGAGTGAACTCATTTTAATAATCTCTAGTTTCTGGAAAGGTGATGTGAGCCCTTGATAGTTCCACCTGTAACCAGAACCCTCTGTTACTCGGAAATACACATTTCTTTCTCTTATTTGAAATACACCATTACTGCTGCAAATTCACTTCTGGTGCCATGCTGACCTCTCTCCTGTCCTCCTGTTTAGCTGTGCTACCTCTATTCTGACCTCTCTCCTGTCCTGTTTAGCTGTGCTACCTCTATTCTGACCTCTCTCCTGTCCTGTTTAGCTGTGCTACCTCTATTCTGACCTCTCTCCTGTCCTGTTTAGCTGTGCTACCTCTATTCTGACCTCTCTCCTGTCCTGTTTAGCTGTGCTACCTCTATGCTGACCTCCCTCCCGTCCTGTTTAGCTGTGCTGTGCTACCTCTATTCTGACCTCCCTCCCGTCCTGTTTAGCTGTGCTACCTCTATTCTGACCTCTCTCCTGTCTTCCTGTTTAGCTGTGCTACCTCTATTCTGACCTCTCTCCTGTCCTCCTGTTTAGCTGTGCTACCTCTATTCTGACCTCTCTCCTGTCCTCCTGTTTAGCTGTGCTACCTCTATGCTGACCTCCCTCCTGTCCTCTCTTCTGTCCTGTTTAGCTGTGCTACCTCTATGCTGACCTGTACAAGCAGACCAACCCCAAAGAGACACGACGGATTTTCACGGACCTGCACACTTATTTCATGGACCGAACAGCGGTGAGTTTATCTCAGAAGTAATGTTGATGGTGCATTACCAAAATTATCAGCCAGCAAATACATTCCAAAGCAATTCAATTTGCGTTTGTGTAAAAGTGTAATGGCCAACAGACCTATTCATGGGTTTCATCAGGTCCCTTTCCACAGGTGTTTTAATCAAGCACCATGCAGTTTGCATTCACAAGTGTATGCTTGATTGTATACACTTGTGGAAAGGGACCTGATGAAACCCATTGAAGGGATTGTGTTTTATAGCGTCTCTACGATGTACCTAGCAGACATGATCGCAACACCAGTCATGTGTTTTGGTGAGATTTCTTTTTTTGTGTTTGGATACACAGAACCTAAAGGTAGCTGTGCCTGAGTCCATCTCAGCTGAACTTGGTAAGTGTTCGCAACTTTGCCCCTTGATGCACTCACAATGGAACAGTAGCATTGCCGTTGATTGCTGCAGTCAATAAATGCATGCAAATCATTTGATGAATTCAACGTGCATAATATTAAGGGATGAGTCTGTGTGAATTTCATTCATTTTTATAGTTAGTAAGTGTGTGTGTGTGTGTGTGTGTGTGTGTGTGTTCAGAAAAAAGGAGAGCAGAACTGCTCCCAGAGGAGACTCACAGGCAGTATGTGCAGCTGCTTCAGGACACCCTCCTGACAGACATTCAGAAGAACCTGGAAGACTTCAGGTAAACACACTCACAGAACCCCTTAACACACACACTCACACAACCCCTAAACACACACACACACACACACACTCACACAACCCCTAAACACACACACACTGACAGAACCCCTAAACACACACACACACTGACAGAACCCCTAAACACACACACACACACTGACAGAACCCCTAAACACACACACACACACACTGACAGAACCCCTAAACACACACACACACTGACAGAACCCCTAAACACACACACACTGACAGAACCCCTAAACACACACACACTGACAGAACCCCTAGACATATTGTAGGTCTACAGAGAACATGAACACAGTGTGATGCCTGGTTGCTTTCAACTTGACTTGACTGACTTGAGCTGACATTCAGCTTTGTAAAGAGTGTGTCTGTATGTGTGTGTGTGTGTGTGTTTGTTTCTCTGTGTGTGTGTGTGTGTGTGTGTGTTTCTGTGTCTGTGTGTGTGTGTGTGTGTGTGTTTGTTTCTCTCTGTGTGTGTGTGTGTGTGTGTTTCTGTGTGTGTGTGTGTGTGTGTGTGTGTGTGTGTGTGTGTTTCTCTGTGTGTGTGTGTGTGTGTGTGTGTGTGTGTGTGTGTGTGTGTGTGTGTGTGTTTTGGACGGACAGACAGAAGCGCAGTATGGGCCTGACGCTGGGCGAGGCTGAGCTGACGCGTCTGGACGCAGAGACCGGGAGGAACCGCGTGGCGCTGGAGAGGGAGCGCTCCTGTGCTGAACACATCATCTCCAAGATCGAGGAAGTGCTGTGAGTAGCCTCCCAACACACACACACACACACACGAATAAGCCCCCACTACTGTATGGCTGCCTACACTCTCTTGTTTTTCTGGTTATTTTGTTTATTTTTTGTGTTAGTTTGACATGGTGGTGGATCCCACAGCAGAGGCAGATGCTCCCAGTTGTTTCCCATAGTTTGTTTCTGTCTAGCAGGACTGTGGCCAACCAGCACAGGTTTCTTGTTATTAATTAATTTCTTGCTCTTATTTGTACGATTTGCATTGAGACAAACAATGTGTTAGTAGCACCAGGCACAAACTAAGGCTAATGAAATGACTAGACACTATGTTGCTAATCTAATGCTGTTGGCATGATGTTGCACGCAGGCATGGCCGGGGCAGTGGCCACTAATTGAATTCTTTTAATGTCATACCATTTCCATGACGCTTTGACAAAAACCCCATTAACATCACACTGTTATTTAAAGACAGCATCTGTCATGTTCCTCTAAAGTGTTAAGAGGCACTACTAAATAAAGTACTCCACCGATTGATGCTTGATTGTGCCCTGCGATGTGTCAAAAAGGAGTAAATATTGGGATCACTGCTTGTTCTCACTGCGAGGTTTCTGCAGCAAGGAAGCGTGTTCATATTGCATGTTGCGTTTACAAAGCAGAGCCCATTATGTTTGCAGGCCAGATAGTGATTGGTTCTTAATATTTGGGTGTTAAAACATAGGCCCGGGGTTGAGATGGTAAAAGATATAGTATATTAGTGAAGATGTTAACTAGGCTCTTTTGAAATGGGGTCTTATCATGCAAAACATCTCTTCATCTCTCTCTTTCTTTCCTTCTTTCTTTCTTTCTTTCTTTCTTTCTTTCTTTCTTTCTTTCTGTCTTTCTTTCCTTCCTTCTTTCTCTCTCTCCGTCTCACTCACTTAATCACACTGTCTTTCTCTCACACTCACTCACTCTCAGACACACACACGCACACATGCACTCTCAGGATTTTAGTGGGGGCATTTTCAGGTCACTGGTGGCTTGTGTGCTGAATGTTTCCAGGCCTAAACATGACAAACTGAACAGATTAACTGGAGATTAAGATGGTTTGATAGACTTTTGACACTCGTTCCCACACCGTCCAGATAGCATTACCAGCTCAGCATTCAGTTGTGGGTATTTCAGTTGTTTTGTGTTCAACATGTGAGTCAGAGCATGTCGGTATTGCTCTCACATGGCATTTGACATTTTCTGCTTTGATGTGAAGGTAGATTTGAAGAATGTCCATCTCTTGAACGTAGGGACACATCCTTACTTTAATGCCATGGAAGTGAAATGCCTCTGACTTGTTTGTGTGCTTGTGTTGTGTTTCAGATTGACGTCGCAGCCCACAGAGGAGGAGAAGTGGTAAGCAGTTTTTTTTTTTAATAAATTCTCTTGTACACACATTGCCATACGAAACCATTTCAGTTTCACTTGTATTAAACCCATTTTCATTTCATCTTTACTTTAATGAATCTAAATGTTTACAAATAATTACAGTAATTTCCTGTCTATTAGCCGCATAGTGTATAAGCCGCAGGACAGTGTTTTATGCAAGTTAAAAGAAACAAAACCATATTAATACCACATTAACTGCCCCCGTGTATTAACCTCATAGCTGAAGAAATTTTGCAAAATCAATGTATAAGCCGCGGCTAATAGTTGGGAATTTACGGTATAGTATTGATTTATGAACTGATGTCTTGTTATTTTTGTTATGTTATTGTTATGTTGATGTATATTTATTGAACTGATTCATCTTTGGTGAAATGGGTCATTGTAGGTGTGCAGCTAATTGTTTTGTCTCCCTGAAGCAATGAAATGGACAGTGAATCAGTCAGCTATACTAACACTACACTATCTTTAGAAGCAGACTTGTTTTTAGTTTCAGTGTTCATAATCTAGCCATTGAACTATAAGTGTGACATATGCCCTGCCTCGCCCACAGAAGAGTATTGGCTAGAGTTGCATGGTCTGCACAGATGGTAGATCAGAAGGCCTTACAGTCATCATCATGCACATAATTAACAAGAATAGCTTTAGTGTTCATGTTGGCCATTTTTATTCATATCTGTCTTCTGTGTAGCTTTTTGCTTTTTGTATTGGATTGACTAGGCTATATGAATGCTACTAGCTCCTTCTGCTGGTTGGCTCTCATAGTACTGAAATATCTGTGATGAATCTTGCTGTGGGAGTAAAGTAAATGCATAAATACAGCCTAAATAATTTTAATCTTTATCTCTTACTCAATCATTAGTGCAGTAATGACACATGTGTAGTTTATATCAGACAGGCCTATGTTTAATGCTGTTGTTTTAGTTGTCCACTTGTTATACCTGAATGTATAGCTTGAATGTTATTCTCTTTCTATAAGTCACTTTGGATAAAAGTGTCTGTTAAATGAAGACATGTAAAATGTAAATGTAAGCTGACGACTGTAATGATGATGTGATGATGATGTAATGATGTGATGATGACGGTTTTGGGTTGGCCTACAGCAGCACGATGCAGTATGTGATCCTCACCTACATGAAGCACCTGGGGGTGAAGGTGAAGGAGCCGCGAGGCCTAGAGCCCAAACCCAAACGCATCAACTTCAACCTGCCCAAGATCAAAGTAGGCCACCCCCACTGCCCTCAATATGGAGTGTGTGTGTGTGTCTCTCTCTCTCTGTGTGTTTATGTGTGTGTGTGTGTGTGTGTCTGTGTGTGTGTGTGTGTGTGTTATTACCTCATTATATTAATCTCTTGTTTTTAGTGATATGAGAAGCTTGTAAGAACACAGCACCTTGGTACCTTGGGAACAGACTTGTCTGGTCACTGTGTGGTAAAAGTGCTTGTTGTGCTCCTTTGAAAGGTGAAGGGCATCAAGCCAGAGAAGGAAGGTGAGGAGAAGGTGAAGAAGGCCAGATTCCCCCCTTTCCTGGGTCCTCCCAGACGGCCCAGTCGCATCGACCCGCCCTCAAGTAAGCACTCTGGCACAACTTTCACAGATTAACTGCCATGCAAACTTAAAACCCTTTAAGTAGAAGGTGACTACTTCTGAATTTGAGGGGGGATTTTCAGGCGTGTAAAGGAAGTAGCCGTCTGGAATACTGTAGAGTCACTTCCTCTTCTTTTAGCATTAGTCTCTAAGAGGCACGTCACACAAATGCAGCTCCTATCATCTAACTGCCAGCGAAATGTTTCTCTTCCTGTGTGCGGTCATTTCCAACTGTTTGCCATGTATCGGGTTTTTTCTGTCTGCATATGCATGGCTGTCCAGTCAAGTGTGTGCTAATATGTTTAGCGTGTCCGGCAGGGGCCAGCCCTCAGCTCCTCCCCTGGCTTCCTCTGATGTCCAGATTGCTGTACAGGGTCATTGCTCTGAGCTTCCTCCCTGAGTGACTGACCACAGACCTGCTTTGCCTCTCTTTTGCCTTTTTTTCCCCCTTCGCTCACCATCATTTCTCATCTGTGTGTTTGTGTCTGTTCTGTGTGTGTGTGCACGTCCGTGTGTGTGTGTGTGTGTGTGTGCATGTGTGTGCGTGTGCATGTGTGTGCGTGCGTGTGTGTGCCGGGGCGTTCAGTCGGCAAAGCCATGG